>NC_134202.1:833831-1116547 GCF_964188355.1 Buteo buteo
GGGGGCGTTGACGCCGTGGCCCGTCCCGTCCCGCCGCAGGCCGGATCTTGGTGGCCGCCGTCGCCGCTGCCGGGCTCGTCGCTGGTGCTGCCGCCACCGCCGCTTTGCTGGCAGGTAGGAAATTTGCCCCCCCCCCCCCCAAAAAAAAAAAATGGGGTGGAATTGGGGAAAAATGGGGGTGGGGAGAATCTGGGGCAGTGGGATGGGGGGACGGGGACATGGGGTGATGGGATGAGAGGGGACACATGGGGGGGGAGGACATGGGTGACAGGGACACCCCCCCCCCCCGAGTGGGAACCCCGTGGGTGAGCAGGGTTGGGATTTGGGTGGAAAAAGGTCGTTTTGAGTGGAAAAAAGGTCATTCTTGGGAACTTAGGGGGGGAATCCCTGTGGGGGGGACACAAGGGACGGGATGAGGGGTGACACGGAGGGGGGGGGGTGCAGGTGATGGGCACCTCAGCCACCCCCAGGGTGGGGCACCCCATGGGTGAGTTGAGCTGGGATTTGGGTGAAAAAAGGCCGTTTTGGGGACAAGGGGTGAATCCCACAGGTGGGGAACATGGGCGGCGGGGGGGACAGGGTGACACTGGGGGGGGGGGGGGGATCGTCAGTGGGTGGTGGGTGCCGCCTCCCGCCCTCCGTAGCGTGACGGCCCGTTTTGGGGTGAAAGGTGGGGATTTTGGTGCAGGTGCAGGGGCCGGGGGCTGCGGCTGCCCCCGGGGCTGGTTGGGTTTCGGGGGTCGCTGTTACCTCTTCTCCGAGGAGGAAGGCAACTGGAGCCGCGGGTTGGGGCGCTGCCGGGATTTGGGGGGGTCCCTCACCCCCTTGACACCCCAGAAGAGAAGGTGGGGGCACCCAAAGGGTGCTGGGAGGGAGGGGGAGGAGGGGTGGATGCTGGGAGGGCACCCAAAAGTGGGTGGCTTTTGGGGGGGCGGGGGGGGAGTCCCCTGGGTGGGTGCTGGGGGGTCCCTTGGGAGGATGGTCGGGGCTTGGGTGACCTGGGAGAGTGGTGGAGGGCGCCCATGTCCCCATAGCGATGTCCCTGTGTCCCTGTGTCCTTGTGTCCTCATGTCCCCATACCGATGTCCCTGTGTCCCTGGGTGTCCCCATGTCCCCACACCAATGTCCTCATGTCCCCATGTATATCCCCGTGTGTGTCCCCATGTCCCTGTGTCCCCTTGTCCCCATACCGATGTCCATGTGTCCCCGTGTCCTCATGTCCCCATACCGATGTCCGTGTGTCCCCGTGTCCTCATGTCCCCACATCCCTGTGTCCCTGGTGTCCCCATGTCCCTGTGTCCCCATACCAATGTCGTCACATCCCCATGTATATCCCCAGGTGTGTCCTCATGTCCCCGTGTCCCTATGTCCCCGTGTCCCCATGTCCCTGTGTCCCCATACCAATGTCCCTGTGTCCCCATGGTCCCCATATCCCCACGTCTGTGTCCCTGGGTGTCCCCATGTCCCTGTGTCCCCATGTCCCCGTGTCCCCGTGTCCCCATGTCCCCATGGTCCCCATATGCCCACATCCCCGTGTCCCTGGGTGTCCCATGTCCCCACCATGTCCTCCCATCCCCCTGGGGTAGGCTGACCCCATGTCCCCATACCGATGTCCCCATGTCCCTGTGTCCCCATACCAATGTTGTCACATCCCCATGTATATCCCCAGGTGTGTCCTTATGTCCCCGTGTCCCCATGTCCCTGTGTCCCCATACTGATGTCCCTGTGTCCCCATGGTCCCCATATCCCCACGTCTGTGTCCCTGGGTGTCCCCATGTCCCCGTGTCCCCATGTCCCCATGGTCCCCATATGCCCGCACCCCCGTGTCCCTGGGTGTCCCCATGTCCCCACCATGTCCTCCCATCCCCCTGGGGTAGGCTGACCCCATGTCCCCATACCGATGTCCCCATGTCCCCATGGTCCCCATAACCCCACGTCCCTGCGTCGCTGGGCGTCCCCCCGTCCCCTCTGTCCCCATGTCCCCTTATCCCCCCCATGTCCCCCGGTGTCCCCGTTGTCCCCAGAGGCTGCTGGCACGGTACAAGGGTCTTCCCCACCACTGGGTCGGGCTCTGGAAGGACTCGCAGCACCGCTGGCGCTGGGCCAACGGCTCCCGCTCCCAGCCCTGGTGAGGGACTGGGACACGGTGGGGACACTGGGGGGGGGGGACACTGGGACACGGTGGGGACACTGGGGGGGGACACTGGGACACGGTGGAGAATGGGGGAGACACAGGGGAGGGATGGGGAGAGGGAGGAGGAGGGAGGGCTGGAGAGGTTGAGGAGGAGGAGGGCTGGATGGAGGGAATGAGGAGGGATGAAGGAAGGATGGGGGGAGGGATTGAGGAGGAGGAGGAGGAGGGATGAAGGAGCGAGGGAGGGGGAGGAGAAGGAGGGATGGAGGAGGGAGGGATGGAGGGATGGAGGAGGAGGAGGAGGGATGAAGGAGGAGGGACAGGGGAGACGGAGGGATGGAGGAAGGATGGAGGAGTTGGGCAGGAGGAGGAGGGATGGAGGGATGAAGGAGGAGGAGGATGAAGGAGGGATGAAGGAAGGATGGAGGGATGAGGAGGAGGAATGGAGGGATGAAGGAGGGAGGGAGGGGGAGGAGGAGAAGGGATGGATGGAGGGGAGGAGGGCTGGAGGAGGGAGGGCTGGAGGGATTGGGGAGGAGGAGGAGGGATGAAGGAGGGAGGGAAGGAGGGAGGGACTGGGGGAAGGAGGAGGGAGGAAGAAGGAGGAAGAGGAGGGATGAATGAGGGAGGGATGGAGGGACAAGGGAGGAGGAGGGCTGAAGGAGGGATGGAGGAATTGGGCAGGAGGAGGAGGGATGGAGGGATGAAGGAGGAGGAGGAAGAGGAGGGATGAAGGAAGGATGGAGGGAGGGATGAGGAGGAGGAGGGATGGAGGGATGAAGAAGGAGGAGGAAGAGGAGGGATGAAGGAAGGATGGAGGGATGAGGAGGAGGAGGGATGGAGGGATGAAGGAGGGCTGGAGGGATTGGGGAGGAGGAGGGATGGAGAAGGAGGAGGAAGAGGAGAGATGGAGGGATGGAGGGATTGGGGAGGAGGAGGAGGGATGGATGGAGGGATGAAGTAGGGGAGGGCGGAGGTGGATGGAGGGACCGGGGAGGAGGAGGAGGGAGGAGGGATGAAGGAGGAGGAGAAGGGACGGAGAAGGGACGGCTGGAGGGATCAGGGAGGAGGAGGAAGAGGCGAAGGGACGAAGCAGGGGGAGACGGCGGCGGGAGGAAGAGGAAGGAGGGATGGAGGAAGAGGAGGCCGGCCTGCCGGCAGGTTCACGGTCCGCGGCGGGGCCGACTGCGCCTACCTGGGGGACGCGGACGTGCAGACGGCCAGCTGCGCCTCCGAGAAGCACTGGATCTGCGCCCGGCCGCCCGCCTGAGCCCCCAGGGTGGGGTGGGGGGTGGCGTGTCCCCCCACCCATGGGTGCTGCCCCCCCCCCTCCCCCCCACCGCCGCCCCCCAATAAAGGAGCTAGAGCAGGAGGGCGTCGCGGCGGCAGAGCCAGCGCAACTCGGCCCCGCAGCTTTCCAACGCCGAGCGACCCCGTCGTAGCACCCCGCAATCCCGGCCCTGGCCCCCGCGCTGCCCGGTCCTGTGGGGGGGGGGGTACCCCCAAAAAAATTAGGGGTGCAGCCCGAGTTTTGGGGGGGGGGGAGTTACCCTAAAATGTGGGGGATGGCTGGAGAGTTGGGGGGGATGGGGGAGGTTGAGGGGGGAGAGGGGGTACCCCAAAATGGATGGGGATGGGGAGGAGGGGGTACCCCAATATGGGTGGGGAGAGGGGGACCCCAATATTGATGGGGATGGGGAGGAAGGGGTACTCCAATAGGGATGGGGAGAGGGGTACCCCAATATGGATGGGGATGAGGGGGTACCCCAATATGGGTGGGGATGGGGAGAGGGGTACCCCAATATGGATGGGGAGGAGGGGGTACCCCAATATGGGTGGGGATGGGGAGAGGGGTACCCCAATATGGATGGGGAGGAGGGGGTACCCCAATATGGGTGGGGAGAGGGGTACCCCAATATTGATGGGGAGGAAGGGGTACTCCAGTAGGGATGGGGAGAGGGGTACCCCAATATGGATGGGGATGGGGAGGAGGGGGTACCCCAATAGGGATGGGGAGAAGGGTACCCCGATAGGGATGGGGATGGGGAGAGGGGTACCCCGATACAGATGGGGGTGGGATGGAGAGGAGGGGGTACCCCAATATGGGTGGGGAGAGGGGTACCCCAATATTGATGGGGATGGGGAGGAAGGGGTACTCCAGTAGGGATGGGGAGAGGGGTACCCCAATATGGATGGGGATGGGGAGGAGGAGGTACCCCAATATGGGTGGGGAGAGGGGTACCCCGATAGGGATGGGGATGGGGAGAGGGACACCCCAATACAGATGGGGGTGGGATGGAGAGGAGGGGGTACCCCAATATGGGTGGGGAGAGGGGTACCCCAATATTGATGGGGATGGGGAGGAAGGGGTAATCCAGTAGGGATGGGGAGAGGGGTACCCCAATATGGATGGGGATGGGGAGGAGGGGGTACCCCAATAGGGATGGGGAGAGGGGGACCCCAATATAGGTGGGGATGGGGAGAGGGGTACCCCAATATGGGTGGGGATGGGGGGTACCCTAAAGGGCTGGGGATGGGAAGAAGGGTACCCCGGGGTCACCCCCTCCCCTGGGACACCCCCACCCCCAAGGTCCCCCCCAAACCCCAACTCACGGTGGGGGCTGCTGGGAGCCATCGGGCCAAATCCAGGCGTGGGCACGAAAACGCAGCCCCACCCAAAGGGGGTTCGGTTCCCGCATCACCCCCTCCAGGGAGGCCTGGGGGGGCCAAAGGGGGGGGTCAGACTGGGGGCCCCCCCAAACCCACCCGGTAACCCACAACTCGGGGTGCTCCCCCCCCCCCCAGTCGCAGATATTTTGGGGGATGCTGCAGCATCAGATGCCCCAATCCCCCCCCTCCCCAAATCCCCCCCTAAATGGGTATTTTTGGGGGTGCTGCTGCCTGGGACACTCCAATCCCCCCCCAAATGGATATTTTTTGGGGTGCCACAGCCTGGGATACCCCCAAATCTACCCACAATGGGTTTTTTGGGGGGTGTTGGAGCCTGAGATGCCCCAATTCCTCCTCTAAAATGGATATTTTGGGGGGTTCTGCAGACTGGAATGCTCCAATTCCCCCCCCCAATGGACAATTTGTGGGGTCCTGCTGCCTGGGATGCCCCAATCCCCCTCCAGTACCCCCAATAATGGATATTTTTTGGGGTGCTGCTACCTGGGATGCCCCAATCCCCCCCAATAATGGATTTTTTTTGGGGGGTGCTGCTACCTGGGACACCCCAATCCACCCCCAAAACCCCCAATAATGGATATTTTTGGGGGTGCTGCTGCCCGGGATGCCCCATTTCCCCCCAACGCCCCCCCCCAAACTGTTGCTTTTTCGGGGTGTCACACTACGAGATGTCCCCAAACCCACCCATAAGGAATATTTTTGGGGGTGCCGCTGCCTGCAATGCCCCAATATCCTCCCAAATCCTTCCCAAAAAGGGATATTTTGGGGCGGGGGGTTAAACAACCTGGGACACCCCAATCTTCCCCCAGCCCCCCCCCCCCCCCCGGAAGGTATTTGGGGGAACCAGCATCATTTTGGGGGTGTCTCACCGCAGCCGGGAAGTCGCGGGGGCTGAGCAGTCTGGCAGCGCGGGCAGCGCAGTCGCGGGCAGCATCGTCCCAGGTACGGGCAGCCGCCGAAATTCGGTAGCAGGCAGCGGCTCGGGGGGTCCAGCCGGGGGGGCAGAGGCCACAAGGAGCCTTCGGCCTCCCCCGGCCGCCGTCGTCTTCCTCTTCGTCCTCGCACAGGTCACGGCGAAGGGCAGCCGCCAGCTCGGCCGCGCTCCCGTTACAAGCGGGTGCCGTCGGTATCGGGGTCCCCGTCGGCCGCCCACTCGCTGCACCCAAAACATCTCCTGAAGTCAACCCAAAAAAGTTGGTGGCCCTTCCCCAGCCCACCTGCTGCTCCCCCCTCCCCATTTCTTATGTCATCGCCCCCTTTTTTGATGTCATCACCCCTTTTTTGGATGTCGGCACCCCTTTTTTTGACGTCATTGCCCCTTTTTTGATGCCATCACCCCCTTTTTTGATGCCATCACCCCTTTTTGATGCCATCACCCCCTTTTTTGATGTCATCACCCCCTTTTTGATGCCATCACCCCCTTTTTTGATGTCACCACCCCCTTTTTACGTCATCACCCCCTTTTTTGATGCCATCACCCCTTTTTGATGCCATCACCCCCTTTTTTGATGTCATCACCCCCTTTTTGATGCCATCACCCCCTTTTTTGATGTCACCACCCCCTTTTTATGTCATCACCCCCTTTTTTGATGCCATCACCCCTTTTTGATGCCATCACCCCCTTTTTTGATGCCATCACCCCTTTTTTTGATGTCACCACACCCTTTTTACGTCATCACCCCCTTTTTAGATGCCATCACCCCCTTTTTGATGCCATCACCCCCTTTTTTGATGCCATCACCCCCTTTTTATGTCATCACCCCCTTTTTGATACCATCACCCCCTTTTTTGATGCCATCACCCCTTTTTTTTAATGTCACCACCCCCTTTTTACGTCATCACCCCCTTTTTTGATGCCATCACCCCTTTTTGATGCCATCACCCCCTTTTTTGATGCCATCGCTCCCTTTTTCGCCAGCATCACCCCCTTTTTCCCCCTCCTCAAGCCCTCTCACCATCCTTACACCCCCCCCACCTCCCCCCTCCTTTTTTGGCACCCACCCCCCACCCCCACCTCGGGGCACCCCTGGGTGGGGGATGGGGGTTCAGCGCAGGCGTCAAACGGCTCCACGGGGGTGAGAGGAAAACCCGCGAAAACGATGATTCAGCCCCAAACGGCTGCGGTGGAGCTGGAGGGGGGGCGGGGGGGTCACCCACAAGCTCCCCCCCAGAGAAGCTGTACCCATATAGGGCCTATTGCCCTATATAGCAGCTCTCCCCTCATATATAAGCTCCCCACCCTATAGGACCCCCCCCACTCACCGAGCACCCCCAGGACGCCGATGGTCACCCCCAGGATCAGGCCCCCGGCCAGGGCCAGGCTGGGGGACAGGGGACACCCCCGGGGACAGCGGCCTGGGGGGGGGGGGGGAGAGGGATGGGGACAGTGTGGGGACACCCCGGGGGGGTCCCGAGCGCACTTCAGCCAGGGTCCTCCCCGTCCCTCCTCATCCTCCCTCCTTCCCTCTCCCATCCCTCCTCCAACCTTCCTCATCCTCCCTCCCTCTTCTCTCCTTCCTCCCTCTTCATCCTCCCTCCCTCCTCATCCTCTCTCCCTCTTCCACCCTTCATCCCTCTTTCATCCTTCTTCCATCTCCTCCTCCACCCGCCATTCCTCCTTCTCCTCTTCCTCCTCCTCCCTCCATCCCTCTTCCTCCACTCTCTCTCCCTCCCTCCTCATCCTCCCTCCAGCCCTTTTCCACCCTTCCTCCCTCTTCCATCCCTCCTTCTCCTCTTCCTCATCCTCCCTCCATCCCTCTCCCTCCCTCCAGCCCTTTTCCACCCTTCCTCCCTCTTCCATCCCTCCTTCTCCTCTTCCTCATCCTCCCTCCATACCTCTCCCTCCCTCCTCATCCTCCCTCCAGCCCTTTTCCACCCTTCCTCCCTCTTCCATCCCTCCTCCTCCCTTCCTCATACTTCCTCCTCCCTCTCTCCTGCCTCCTCCCTCCCTCCCTCCTCATCCTCCCTCCCTCCCACCTCGGGTGGGGGTCCCGGCTGTCCCCCCCGGGACCCTCAGGTCAGCGTAGACGACCTCCTCAGCCATGTCACCAGCGCTGCCACCGCCGTGTCCCCCCCCCACCGTGTGTCACCCCCGTGTCCCTGTCCCCCCCCCCCCGTGGGGTGAATCACTGCAGGTGGGGGGGGGGGAAACCACTGCAAAAACATCCGCCCCGGGGAGGGCACCCCAAAACCAGCCCTTCCCACCCCCCCCCCCCCGTGGTGGTGGGGTGGGAGGGGGCAGGGCTTTATTAATGAGGGTCACAGGGTGTTAATTAACAGTCTTATAGGGCTTAATTGGCAGGTTTATAGAGCTTAATTAACAGGTTTACAGAGATTGATTGGAAGGTTTAGGGCTTGATTGGAAGGTTTACAGAGCTTAATTAATAGGGTAAATAGAGCTTAATTAATAATGCTAATAGAGCTTAGTTAGCAGGGCTAACAGAGCCTAATTAGCAGGGCTAATAGACCTTATTTTCTAGGGTTATCAAGAGATATTAACGCATCACAAGCCAGCTCCTTAGTGGCACTGGCCCCTCATTCGTGACCAAGGGCCCTCATTAGTGATCCCAGGGCCTCGTTAGCAGCCCTGGACCCCAATTAGTGACCCACTGGCCTCATTAACAATTCCAAGGTCTGGTTAGCAACCCTGGACCCTCATTAGTGACCCATGGACCTCATTAACAATCCCAGGGCCTCCTTAGCAACCCTGGACCCTCATTAGTGATCCTAGGGCCTCGTTGGCAATCCCAGGCCCTAATTAAGGCTCTCAGGCCCTAATTAGTGATCCCTGGGGACACTCTTGTGGTGCCTGGGGTGTCCCCAAGGCCACCTGGGCCATGTCCCTGCTGGGGTGGTCCTGGTGTCCCATCCCCCCCCCCTTGTCACCCCATCCCCGAGGTGGCACCACGTTGTCCCCCAACCACAGGACACCCCCAGCCCCTGTCCCCGACACGGGGACACCTTCTCCTCCAGGTGACATTCCCGGGATTGTCCCCTCCAGAGGTGTCCGGATTTCCCTCGTCCCCGCAGCAGGGACAACAACAAAAGCTCTGGATGTGCTGACTCAGCGCCAGCCTGCCCAGGAAAAGACGGAGCCACCCGCAGCCATTTTGTCACCGGTTTATTGTCACCCACGTCCCCAAGGCCGTCCCTCGTTGTCACCCACCTGTGGGAGACCCAAGAGGGGCTGAGTGGCACCGAGGGGGATCCCCAAACCCCCCCCGGTTTTGCCCCAAAAGATGATCCACGTGTAGGAACGAAGCCCCCGGGGACAGCCACGCCTGGCTGTCCCCACAGCAGGGCTGTCCCTTGTCCTCTGCCTCCAGTTCTTACGTGGGTGGCCACGGGTGACCGCCCACGCCTTTGTGGGAGGGACGTAACCCGTGTCCCCCACGTCCCCAACCCCCCCAGTGTGTGTGTCCCCCGTCCCCCCCCAGCTGAAGAGCCAGCACAACCCTATACGAGCCCCTGGAGAATCCCCATGGGATGGGTGCTGGGAACCCAGGCACCCAGGTGCGCCCCCACCCCCCCCCAGAGGGGACCCAAGTGTTTTGGGTGTCACCCCCCCTCCCCGTACCTGCCTCAGCGTCGCTCTGGTCCGGAACCCTCACCCAGAACCTGGAGAGGGGAGGGAAGGAGGTGAGGGGGCCAGTCCCTATAGGGTGAGGTCTATAGGGGATCGGGGTGGGTGGGGGGGAGGGTCCCTATAGGGTCTGATCCCTATAGGATGAGGTTGTCCCTACAGGGTCACATATAGAGAAGGGCTGCTCCCTGTAGGGTCAGGTCTATAGGAGATAAGGACTGGGGTCCCTACGGGGTCCGGTCCCTATAGAATCAGGTCTATATGGGGTCAAATTGGTTTGGCTGCTATTGGGTCTAGCTATAGGGGGTCTGGGTCCATCTAGAGGGTCAGGTCTGTATGGGGTGGGGGTGGTGGTGGAGGGTCCAGTCCCTATAGAATCAGGTCTATATGGGGTCAAATTGGTTTGGTGTCTATTGGGTCCAGCTATAGGGGGTCTGGGTCCATCTATAGGGTCAGGTCCATATGGGGGGGTGAGGGGTGGGGGTGCAGTCCCTATAGAATCAGGTCCCTATTGGGTCCAGCTATAGGGGGCTGGGGGGGGGTATGTGGTCCCTATAGAATTAGGTCTATATGGGGTCAAATTGGTTTGGTCCCTATTGGGTCCAGCTATAGGGGGTCTGGGTCCATCTATAGGGTCAGGTCTGTATGGGGGTGGGGGTGCAGTCCCTATAGAATCAGGTCTATATGGGGTCAAACTGGTTTCGTCCCTATTGGGTCCAGCTATAGGGGGTCTGGGTCCATGTATAGGGTCAGGTCTGTATGGGGGGGTGGGGGTGCAGTCCCTATAGAATCAGGTCTCTATGGGGTCAAATTGGTTTGGTCCCTATTGGGTCCATCTATAGGGGGTCGGGGGGGGGTGGTCCCTATAAAATCAGGTCTCTATGAGGTCAAATTGGTTTGGTCCCTATTGGGTCCATCTATAGGGGGCCTGGCCCCTATAAGGTATGTAGGGGCTGGCGTATACCGGGGGGCACCAAGGGGTGTCCCCGGCCGTAGGTCACCCCGTTGCTCTGCCCTCGGCCCCGGGGCCGGCACACGGAGCAGTGCCGCCTGGCGGGGGCGGGGAGGGGGCCCTATATGGACTCCTATAGACATCTGCTATAGCCCCCCCATGTCCCCAAGAGGCCTATACCCGCTCCATGCACCCCAACACCCCACCAACACAATCCTATACCCCTCGCATGTAGCCCCACATACCTCTACATCCCCCATACCTCCCACCCCCCCATACTCCTCCATAGGCCCCCCATCCCCCTATATCCCCCCCATCCCCCTATATCCCTCCCCAATCTTATACCCGCCATGTACCACTATACCCCCCATACCCCTATAATTCCTCCCCATACCCCCCACCCCCTATACCCCCCCGTACTCCCCACATACCCTTATGTACCCCATACCACCTATACACTCCCATGCGCCCCCAAATCCCCCATACGCCCCTCCAGACACCTCTATACCCCTCCAGATACCTTCTATACCCCCCAGATACCTCTATATCCCCCATATGTCCCATATACCCCCATATAACCCCCCAGACACCCTTATAACCCCCATATGCCCAAAATACCCCCCCAGACAACCCCTATCCCCCCCATATGTCCCATATATCCCTCCAAACAACCCCCATACCCCCCCCCATGCGCCTATATACGCCCCATATACCCATTCAGGCACCCCCATACCCTTATATATCCCTCTAAGCACCCCTACACCCTCCCATACGCCTATATACCCCTCTACCTCCTCCAGATACCCCTACATACCCTCCAAATACCCCTATATACCCCCTATATACCCTCCAGCTGCCCCTATAGCACCCTCGCCCGCCTCCCCCTCACCCGCCCCTGCCGGCGCCCATCATGGCCGCCGCCGCGCGGCCTTCTGGGAACGCCCCCTCCTCCCTCCCTGCGCGCAGCCGCCGCCTTCGATTGGCTGCCAGCCGCGCGCGCCCGCGGCGATTGGCGGGAAGCGGCGGTGGGTGGGAGCTGGCAGGAGCGGAAGGGGGCGGGGGCGGGTCTGGTGGGAAGGGGGCGGGGACTGGCGGCCGGGCGGTGCTGATGGGAAAGGGGGCGTGGCTTGAGGAAGGGGCGGGGCCTGCGCGGCGCCAGAGGGGAGGGGGAGGTAATAAGCGTTAATAACGGGGGGCAGCCCCAAAATTGGGGGAATAACCCCTAATAATGGGGTAAAAATGGCTAATAATGGGGAATAGTAGAGAATAATACCAAATAAAAGGGGAAATAACCCACAATAATGGGTAATAATCGCTAATAATGGGGTATAACCCCTAATATTGGGGGGCATGGGGGAGTAACCCCTAATAATGGGTTAAGAACCGCTAATAAAAGGGAATAATGGGGGAATGACCCCAAATATAGGGGGAAAATCGGGGAGAAACCCCTAATAATAAAGTTATAACTGCTAATAATGGGGAATAGCCCCTAATAAATGGGGGATTAACCCCTAATAATGGGGTAATAATGGCAATAATGGGGAATAGCTCCAAATAAAGGGGGGAAATGGCAGAATAACTCCTAATAAGGGGGTAATAAGAGCTAATAATGGGGAATAATGGCGGAAAGCTCCAAATAGTGGGGGAAAACGGGGGAATAAAACCTAATAATGGGGTAATAATGGCTAATAATGGGGATAAATGGGGGAATAGCCCCAAATAATGGGGGGGAAATAGGTGATATTGGAGGAATAACCCCTAATAATGGTGATTAATGGGGAACTAGTCCCCGAAATTTGGAGATAAAGGGGAAATAGATCCTAATAATGTGGAATAATAGGGAATAGTGGGGAATAGGCACTAATAGAGAAAAATAATGGGAAAATAACCCTTAATAATGACGAATTGCACCTAATTGTGGGGAATAATGGGGAGTAACAGTCAGTGATAAGGTAATAGGAGGGAAATAATGGGGCAATAATCCCTAATGATGGGTAATACCAGTTAATAATGAGGAATAATGGGGGACTTTCCCCTAATTAAGGGAGGCGTCAGGCCTGATAATGAAAAATAACTGCTAATGGTGGGGAACAATGGTGAAAATGGGGAATTAATGGGTAATAATGGGGATGTAATCCTTAATAATGGGGAAATAATGCCTAATAATGGGGAAATAACGGCTAATAATGGGAAATAGTGGCTCATAATGGGAAGTAGTGGCTAATAATGGGGAAATAATGGGTAATAATGGCAAATAGTGCCTAATAATGGGGAACTAATGGTTAATAATGGGTAAATAATGGTTAATAATTGGAATTAGTGGCTAATAATGGGGGAAAACTGCTAATAATGGGGAAATTGTTAATAATGGGAAATAGCTATTATAACGGGGAAATAGCTGCTAATAATGGGGAAATAACAGCTAATAATTGCAAATAATGGCTAATAATTTTGAAATAATGGCTTATATTTCAGAAATAACTGCTAATACTGGGAAATAGTGGCTAATAATGGGGAAATAACAGCTGATAATCATGAAATAATGGCTAATAATGGGGAAATAGTGGCTAATAATGGGGAAATAGTGGCTAATAATGGGAAACCCCACCACAAATAGTTGGGAAATAAGCTCTCCTTCTGGGAGAATGACTCTTAATGATGGAATTCGGCCCCGGAGGCCTGGGTGTCCCCCCCCCCTCCCCAGCTGTTCCCCCCCAAACAGCTGCTGCCCCCCCCCCCCCAGCTGTTGGGGGGCAGCTGGCAGGACCACGTGGGGTCCCAGGCGTCTGGGGAAAAGGGGGGGGGCAATCCCCCCCCCAATATTTTTAGACCCTGAGACATGCGGTCACTGCCCAACCACGCGGGGAGGGGGGGGGGGGGCCCAAATATGGCGAGTGGTGGCATGTCTGTCCATCCACTCCCCCCCCCACACCTTGGGGTGCCCCCCACCCCAGGGTGGTGCCCTGGCACCCACTGCTGGGAGCATCCCCCCCCCCCAGGGCACATCCTCGGAGGCCCCGAAAGGGAGTTTCGGGGGGTCCCCCAAGAAGGGGGTTTCGAGGGGGCCCCAAAAGGGAGTTTCAGGGGGGCTCCTCAAAATAAAAGGTGGTTTCAAGGGGCCCCCAAAAGGGAGTTTCGAGGGGGACCCCAAAAAGGAGTTTTCAGGGGGCCCCAAAAGGGAGTTTGGGGTGGGGACCCCACAAATGCGGTTTCGAGGGGACCCCAAAAGGGAGTTTCGGGGGGACATCAAAAGGGATTTTCCAGGCAGAGCCCCAAAGGCAGTTTCAAGGGGACCCCAAAAGGGAGTTTCAGGGGGGCTCCTCAAAATAAAAGGTGGTTTCAAGGGGCCCCCAAAAGGGAGTTTCGAGGGGGACCCCAAAAAGGAGTTTCCAGGGGGCCCCAAGATAGGGGGGTTTTGAGGGGTCCAGAAAAAGGGGGTTTCGAGGTTCCCCCAAAAAGGGGTTTCAAGGGCGCTCCAAAAGGGAGTTTTGGGTGGGGACCCCACAAATGCGGTTTCAAGGGGACCCCAAAAGGGACTTTCGGGGGGACATCAAAAGGGATTTTCCAGGCGGAGCCCCGAAGGCAGTTTCAAGGGGACCCCAAAAGGGAGTTTCGGGGGGGGGGGCCTCAAATCCCCACAGTTTCAAGGGGTCCCAAAAAGGGCAATTTTCAGGATTCCTTAAAAAAAAAACCCCACAGTTTTGAGGGGCCCCCCAAAAGGCTGTTTCAAGCACCCCCCAAAAAAGCAGCTTTGAGGGGCCCCAAAAAGGGAGTTTCGAGCCCCCCCGCCCCAAAGGCAGTTTCGAGGAGCCCCAAAAGGGGGTTTTTGAGGAGTTCCCCCAAGAAAGGGGGTTTTGAGGAGTTCCCCCAAGAAAGGGGGTTTTGAGGGGTCCAGAAAAAGGGAGTTTTGAGGCCCCCCCCAGAAAAAAGGCAGTTTCGAGGGGCCCAAAAGAGAGTTTCGAGGGGTCCCTAAAAACATTTTGGGGTCCAAAAAAGACAGTTTCGAGGCTCCCCCCCCCCCAATGACTTGTCGTTTGGGGGGGACACCCTTCTGGGGGGCTTCCAGCCCCCCCCCCCGTTGTTTTGGGGGGGCATTTTGGGGGGGGGGGCACCCCCCCCCAGGTAACAAAGGGCTTCCTGCCCCATAGAGGACCCAGGAGTTCAGGGTTTGCCCCCCCCCCCCCCAAGGGAACCCGGGCGTCCGAGCTCCCAAGTCCCCCTGGTGCCCCCCCCCCCGTGTCCCCCCCCCCCAAAAAGGAGGGGGAGGAGAAGGAGGAGGAGGAGGGGGGGGAGGAAGGGGGAGAGGACCCGGCGTCCGGGAGGCTGCGGCGAGGAGGAGGCGAGAAAGAACCCGGTGGGCATCGGGGGGGGGGGGGGGGGCAAAAATGGGGGGGCTGGGGGTATTGGGGGGCATTTGGGGGCACTTAGGGGGGGATTTGGGGGGATTTGGGGGCACTTGAGGGGTGTTGCGGGTGAATTGGGGGGGAGTTGGGGGGCACTTGGGGGGGGTGGGGGGGGGGACTTGGGGGTGTTGGGGGGCATTTGGGGGCGCCTCAGGGGGGATTTGAGGGAGGTGGGGGGGGGATTTGGGGGGGGACTTGGGATATTGGGGGGCGCTGGACGGGTGTTGGGCGTGAATTGGGGAGTTGGGGGGCACTTGGGGGGGATTGGGGGGCGTTTGGGGGCACGTAGGGGGGCTTGGGGGGAGTATGGGGGGCTTGGGGGGATTTGGGGGCGCTTGAGGGGTGTTGGGGGGGGAGTTGGGGGGCACTTGGGGGATTGGGGGGCACTTGGGGGTGTTGGGGGGCATTTGGGGGTCGTTAGGGGGGATTTGGGGGGGTATGGAGAAGTTGGGGGGGATTTGGGGGGTGACGTGGGGGATGTGGGGGCACTTCAGGGGGGTTGGCGTGAATTGGGGGGGAGTTGGGGGGCGTTTGGGGGCCCCTAGGGAGGGATTTGGGGGGTGTGTTGAGGGGGGGTTGGGGAGGATTTAGGGGGTGACTTGGGGGGGATTGGGGGGCGTTTGGGGGTGTTGGGGTCATTTGGGGGCACCTGGGGGGGGGATTTGAGGGGTGTATGGGGGGGGTGGGGGGGAGTTGGGGGCATTCGAGGGTGTTGGGGGAGGAGTTGGGGGCATTTAGGAGGTATTGGGGGGGGCATTGGGGGGCACTTGGGGGGGATTGGGGGTACGGGGGGGATTCGAGGGGCACTTGGAGCTGTTGGGGGGCATTTGGGGGGGATTGGGGGCATTTAGGGGGTATTTCGGGGGGCACTTGGGGGGAGTTGGGGGGCACTTGGGGGGTATTAGGGGCACTTAGGGGGGAGTGGGGGCACTTAGGGGGAGCTGGGGGGGATTGGGGGGGGCCTGGAGCAGCACACGATGCCCACGGAGGCGTCGGCCCTATAGGATCTCCCTCCAGTCTCCCCTAGAGCGGCACCTATAGGATCTATAGGTGACCCCTTCACCTGCCCTGTGGCACTAGAGGGACCTCTAGGGAGAAGCCCCATATACGGCCCTATAGCCCCATATACCGACCCTCGTAGAACTCACCGCCGCCCTATAGGCTCCCGCCATGTCGCCCCATATAGCACACAATAGACCTATGGGGCACCTATAGGTCTAGGGGCACCTATAGACCTGGAGTGTTAAACTCTGGAGCCTCTCTTCTCCCCATATGTACGGTGTTGAACCCTATGGCCTCTATACGCACGGGGTGGTATAGGCAGGGGGCACCTATATAGCACCTTAAATACCCCATAACCCCCCCGCTCTTCATGCCCCTATGGCCCCATGGATGTACACAGCACCTATACGATGCCGTCACGTGGGGCTGTATAGGTTTATGTATGATATAGGGGAACCCTATATGTCCCTTTATCCACAGCCCTCTCTATACGTGTATATATGTGCCATATGTGGTGCGAGGTAGACTGCATCATATACAATGTATAGAGGTGTATACGTGAAGCTATAGGTGCATGCGTGCACGTATACACGCATTCAAAAGGCGGGCGTATAGGAATATAATGGGTTTCCCGGTATATATGTGCAAATATAGACATGTGTATGGCATCGAGTTCTACATAGTTAGGTGGATGTATACGGATATAGATGGTAACCACATATGTGCATGGCTGTATACGTACATATATGCATATATGCATGTAAATATATGTGCACATACAGTTGTGTATTATATATACGTGCGTATATGCGTGTAAATATATATGCACACATATAGTTGTGTGCATGATGTATAAATATATGTGCATATACGTGTGTAAATATATAGGTGCACATATAGTTATGTGTATTGTATATGTATGTGCACATATATAAGTGTATACATATACATACACACATGACTATGCATATATATGGGGACCTACAGCTAACATACATACATATATACACACCTGTGATGTGCACATCCAGTTAATCCACAAACATATACATGCTTACAGCTAATGTATAGTGGACTGCTTAATGCATGTGAATACATACGTGTCTATACAAGCATGTATATGGGGTGCATATTTATGTAATCCAGTGGACATATATATGTGTGTGTATATATGAATCTAGATATATATACACATATATACACATATATTTGTGTGCATAGACATGTAAATGTGGATGTATGTGTAGGTGAACATATATGTGTGCTTGTATGTATTTGTATATGAATATATATGTATAAGTGCATACTGCATACATGTCTAAGTCCACAGATGCATATAGGTGACTCTGTATGGATGTATATAAGCACGCACACACGTGTAACGCTTTATGGGTGTGTTATAGGGATATATGTGCATATACACACTATATATGTTTCTATACATACACGTACATTCAGATCAGGGTATATACACGTGTGTCCACACAGACGTATACGCTGCACACACGTGCACGCAGAGCCGGGCATCTATAGGGCCAAGATCTATAGGTGCTCCCATAGGTGCCACCCGCGGGACCCCAGGGAGGAGTCAGGGCCTGATCCAGCCCCGGAGCGGCCCCCAGGTGTGTGTCATGGCGTGTTGAGGCGTGTCATGGAGTGTCATGGCATGTTGGGGGTGTGTCAGGGGGTGTTGAGGCATGTCATCGCGTGTCCTTGCATGTTGTTGCGTGTCTTGGGGTCATATGTTATTGCGTGTTGTGTGTATTGTCTGTTACTGCGTGTCATTGCGTGTCGTTGCATGTCACTGCATGTTGCATGTGTTGGGGTTACAGGTTATTGCGTGTTGGGATTGTGTGTCATTGTGTTTTGTTACATGTTATTGGGTGTTCTTGTGTGTTCTTGTGTGGTGTTTTGTGTCATTGCATGTTGTGTGTTATTGCATGTTACATGTTATTGCATGTCATTGCATGTCATTGCGTGTTATTGTGTATTATTGTGTGTTGTGTGTTATTCCATGTTGTTACATGTTATTGCATGTTATCACATGTTGCGATGTGTTATTGTGTTGTTATATGTTATCACATGTTGTTACATGTTATCGTGTGTTGTTACATTGTATCCCATGTTATCGTGTGTTGTTACATGTTATTGTGCATTGTAACATGTTATCGCACGTTATCATGTGTTGTTATGTGATATTGTGTGTTGTTACATGCTATCGCATGTTGGTGTTATCGCACGTTGTTACGTGTTACTGCATGTTATCACACGTGTCGCATGTTATCACGCGTTGTTACGTGTTATCGCATGTTATCACATGTTGTTACGTGTTATCATATGTTGTTACTTTTATCCCATGTTATCGTGTGTTGTTACATGTTATTGTGCGTTGTAACGTGTTATCGCACGTTATCACGTGTTGTTATGTGTTATTGTGTGTTGTTCCACGCTATCGCATGTTGGCGTTATCGCACGCCGTTACGCGTTACTGCATGTTATCACGCGTTGTCGCATGTTATCACGCGTCGTCACGTGTTATCGCGTGTTATCACACGTTGTTACGTCTTACGGTGTGTGGCGTGTCCCGGTCGCGCTCCGTGGCGTGTCCCGTGCTGGGGTGACACCGGGGTGGTCCCCGACACCGGGGTCCCCTCTGGGTGGGTGGGTGGGGGGGGGAACCCCCCCGAGGGTCCCATGCATCCAGGCCCCGCCCCCCCCAGCTGCTGTTTCCCATCAGGCTGCAGCAGCTGGGGGGGGGGGGACACATTCCAGCAATGCATTGTGGGAGCAGCTGCTGGGATGGGGCCCTCCCAGTGCCCCCAGTTCCCCCCCCCCAGCCCCCCCCCCACTCCTCCCAGTGCCTCCCAATGACTCCCAGTGTCCCCTCACTGTCCCCAGGTACGGTGACTGGGGGGGGGCTGGGGCCACCATGGGGGTCCTCCCCCTGCCCCTCCCCCTCCTGCTGCTGGCTGCGGGGACCCAGGCGTCCGGGCTGCAGCTCGATGGGCACCTCGACCTGGGTGAGACCCTATGGGATCCATAGGGGCCATGGGAGCCTCTGGGTCCCCTGTGGGGTCTATAGGGCTCCTATGGGGCGGGAGAGCTGTAGAGGGTGGGTAGGGGCCCCCTGGGGCTGTGGGTGCCCTATAGCGGCTCTATGGGGTGGGAGGGCTCTATAGGGGCTGTATAGGGGCTGCGTAGGGGGTCTGCAGGGCAGGAGGCTGGTGCTTCCGCCGTGAGCCCCGTGTGTCCCTCCTCCATGTCCCCCCCACGTCCCCAATGTCCCCCACATCCCCATTTCTCCCTGTGCCCCCCACGTCCTCCACATCACCCCATGTCCCCGTGTCCCCCATGTCCCCCAGTGTCCCTCGTGTCCCCAACGTCCCCCATGTCCCCCAACGTCCCCCATGTCCCCCAGTGTCCCCCGTGTCCCCAACGTCCCCCCTGTCCCCCAGTGTCCCCCGTGTCCCCAACGTCCCCCCTGTCCCCCAGTGTCCCCCGTGTCCCCAACGTCCCCCCCTGTCCCCCAGTGTCCCTCATGTCCCCAACGTCCCCCATGTCCCCCAGTGTCCCCCGTGCCCCCAACGTCCCCCCTGTCCCCCAGTGTCCCCCGTGTCCCCAACGTCCCCCCTGTCCCCCAGGCAGGTGCCGCTTTGCCCTGGGCATGGAGGACGGCTCCATCCCCGACAGCCGCCTCTCGGCTTCCAGCGCCTGGTCTGACTCCACCGCCGCCCGCCACGGCCGGTGAGCCCAGTACGCACCAGTATACACCAGTACACACCAGTATACACCAGTACACACCAGTATGGCCCAGTACTCCCCCTTCCCCCCTGCCCAGCATCCCCTCCCAATGTCCCCACCGCAGAGCCACCGCTGTCCACTGTGGCCAAGGAGTCCCAGTATGGCCCCCAACACTGTCCTGGGCCATCCAGGGTCCCCTGGGGGTCCCCAGGTCCCTCTGTCCTCCTGGGGGTCCCCCTGTCCCCGGGATGTCCCTGTAACCTCAGGTGTCCCCATGCCCGTGGGTGTCCCAAGTCCCTCTGTCCTCCTGGGTGTCCCCACGTCCCCGGGTGTCCCCGCAATGTCCTTGTGTTCCTCCAGGTATCCCCAGGATGTCCCTATTTGCTGAGTATCCCCGTGTTCCCCAGGTGTCCCCATGTCCCCTGGGTGTCCCCATGATGTCCCCGTGTCCCCCAAGACTCTCCATGTCCTCTGAGTGTCCCCATGTCCCCTGGGTGTCCCCTGGTGTCCCTAGGATGTCGCCACATCCCATGGGTGTCCCTGTGTTCCCAGGTGTCCCCATATCCCTGAGTGTCCCCATGATGTCCCCATGTCCTTCTAGCATCCCCATGTCCCCTGGGTGTCCCCTGGTGTCCCTAGGATGTCCCCATGTCCCGTGGGTGTCCCTGTGTTCCCAGGTGTCCCCATATCCCTGAGTGTCCCCATGATGTCCCCATGTCCTTCTAGCATCCCCATGTCCCCTGGGTGTCCCCTGTTGTCCCTAGGATGTCCCCATGTCCCGTGGGTGTCCCTGTGTTCCCAGGTGTCCCCATATCCCTGAGTGTCCCCATGATGTCCCCATGTCCTTCTAGCATCCCCATGTCCCCTGGGTGTCCCCTGGTGTCCCTAGGATGTCGCCACGTCCCGTGGGTGTCCCTGTGTTCCCAGGTGTCCCCATATCCCTGAGTGTCCCCATGATGTCCCCATGTCCTTCTAGCATCCCCATGCCCCCTGGGTGTCCCGGTGTCCCTGGGTGTCCCTAGGATGTCCCCATGTCCTCCGGGTGTTCCCAGGTGCCCCCACATCCCCACAACGTCCCCACGTCCCCATCCTGGGCCACAGAGATGGTGACAGCACCTAGTGCCCCCAGGCATCCCCACGTCCCCGGTGTCCCCAGGATGTCCCCCTGTCCCCCAGGCTGGGTCGCAGCGATGGGGATGGTGCCTGGTGTCCCGCGGGTCCCGTCTTCCCAGAGGAAGAGGAGTTCCTGGAGGTGGACCTGGGTCGGCTGCACGTGGTGACACTGGTGGGGACACAGGGACGTCACGCCGGTGGCCATGGCAGGGAGTTTGCCCGCGCCTACCGGCTGCGCTACAGCCGTGACCGGCACCGCTGGCTGCGCTGGCGCGACCGATGGGGCGCTGAGGTGACCGGGGACCTTGGGGACATCTTGGGGACCTTGGGGATGTTGGGGTGCTGAGGTGACTGGGGATCTTGGGGACATCTTGGGGACCTTGGGGATGTTGGGGTGCTGAGATGACCAGGGACCTTGGGGACATCTGGGGAATGTTGGGGTGCTGAGATGACCGGGGACCTTGGGGACATCTTGGGGACCTTGGAGATGTTGGGGTGCTGAGATGACCAGGGACCTTGGGGACATCTTGGGAATGTTGGGGTGCTGAGATGACCGGGGACCTTGGGGACATCTTGGGGACCTTGGAGATGTTGGGGTGCTGAGGTGACTGGGGACCTTGGGGACATCTTGGAGATATTGGGGTGCTGAGATGACCAGGGACCTTGGGGACATCTTGGGGATGTTGGAGATGTTGGGGTGCCAAGGTGCCTAAGGACCTTGAGGACACCTTGGAGGTGTTGGGGTGCCAAGTTGACTGGGAATCTTGGGGACATCTTGGGGATGTTGGGGTGCTGAGGTGACTGGGGACCTTGGGGGGATCTTGGGGACCTTGGACGGTGGTGGGATCCCTGGAGTTCCCTAGGGATCCCGGGGCTTATGGGGGGACAGGGATCCCATGGAGTCACCGGGGAGGTCCCTGGCGGTGGGACCTGTGTCCCCGGGGATCCCAGCAGATCCCGGTGACGCAGGTGATCGGGGGTAACGAGGACCCCGAGGGGGTGGTGCTGAAGGACCTGGCACCCCCCCCTGTGGCGCGGGCGCTGCGGGTCTACCCCCGGGCCCCCCGGGCCATGAGTGTCTGCCTGCGCCTGGAGCTTTACGGCTGTCCATGGGAGGGTGAGTGCCACCTTGTCACCCCCTTGTCACCTCCCTGTCACCCTGTGTCACCTCCATCCCACCCCATCACCCGCCAGTGCCACCCCATTTCAAACCCCAAGGGTGTCCCCAGGGTGGTGGTCCTCCATCCCCATGTCCCCCACTCAACCCCGTGGTGGCCCCATGGTGACGTGTCCCCTGTCCCCAGCCGGGCTCCTGTCCTACACGGCACCACGGGGACAGGTGATGGCCCTCGACCCGGCGCCTGTTGTCCTCAACGACTCCACCTACGACGGATACAGCGTTGGCCCGTGAGTACCCAGATGTCTCCAACTGTCACCTGCCCCAGTCCCAAGAGCTCCCAAATTGGCCCCAGGTGGCCCCAAGCCACCCCCAAATGTACCCAAACTGTCCCCAGACTGTCCCTGGACCTCTCTAGTGGTCCCCAGTGGTCCTCAAACTGTCCCCAGGTGTCCACAGCCAGTCTTGGCCATCTCCAAGTGTCCCCAAACCATCCCCAAGTGCCCCCAGACTGTTCCTGAACCTCCCCAGGTGTCCCCAGCTGTCCCCAAATGGCCCTTGGCCATCTCCCGCTGTCCCAAAGATCTCCAGACAGGCTCCGACTGTCCCCAAATTGTGCCCAATCATCCCCCACTGTCCCTAGATGACCCCAAGTGTCCCCAGATGGTCAACCACTGGCTCAAAACAGCTCCAACTGTTCCCTGCTGTCCCCAACTGTCCCCAACTAGCCCAAACTATCCCCAGATTGTCACCTGTTGGCCCAAAACAGTCACCCACTGTCCCAAAAGAGCCTCAGACTGTTCCCAGATTGTCCCATCTGGCCCCAGTTTTCCCCAACGTCCCCAAAACAGCCTCAATTGCCCCTAAATTGTGCTCTGGGTCCCATGGGGGGGGGTCCCAGCTGGGTGGGACCGAGGGACACAAGCATCTGGGTGTCACCCACAGCCCCAGGCTGCCCCACAGGGGGTTCCCAGGTGGGTGGGATGGGGGGACCAAGGTGTCGGGGTGTCCCCCGTCCCACCCAGGCTGCAGTTTGGGGGGCTGGGCCAGTTGGCGGACGGGGTGCTGGGACTGGATGACTTCGTGCGGAGCCGTGAGCGACGCCTTTGGCCGGGCTACGACTACGTGGGATGGCGTCGGCCCCCCGGCCCCCGACCCCACGTGGAGCTGGAGTTCGAGTTTGAGGGGCTCCGGACCTTCCGCGCCATGCAGGTGCCCCGCGGCATGCTGGGATAGCAAGGGGGGCATGAGGCATGGTGGGAGGGTGGAAAAACGAGTGGCCTAGGGCATTTTGGGGAGGGGGGTGGAGCTGGGGAGCAGGGGATGGTGGGCAATGGGGTGCCCCAGGGGATCATGGGAGTGAGGGCAATGGGTGGCCCGGCGCATCATGGGGGTTTGGGCAAGGGGTCTGCCCCAGGAATTGTGGGATTGGTCGGCCATGGCATGGACCCATAAGGGGCCACCATGTCAACCCCACCTTAGGGTCTGGATCTTCCCACTGGGGACCCGTTGGCTTAGCCTCACCCCAGCTGCTCCAGGGCATCATGGGATGGCGGCCAACACCCCTCACCCCCCAGGTTCATTGCAACAACATGCACACGCGGGGGGTGAGCATCTTCGGGGAGGTGGAGTGCCGCTTCAAGAGGAGCCTGGCCACGGCCTGGGAGCCCACCCCGGCCACCCACAGCCTGGCCGGGGCCGTCAAGGACCCCAGCGCCCGTTCGGTCACGGTGTCCTTGGGTGGGCGCCAGGCCCGCTTCATCCAGTGTCACTTCTTCTTCACCGGGGAGTGGATGCTCTTCAGTGAGATCACCTTCGTCTCGGGTGAGTCCGGCCATGTCAGGCCACCTCCAGACCTACCTGTGCCTTGGCATCCTCCCCCAACGGATTGGCTCTAGGGTTGGACAGTTGGGTGATGGGGTGGTTGGTTGGGTGAAGGGGTCATTGTTTAGGTGATGGGGGTGGTTAGTTGGGTGATGGGGGTGGTTAGTTGGGTAATGGGGTGGTTGGGAGGGTGGGAGGGTGGTTAGATGGGTGATGGGGTTGTTGGTTGGATGATGGGGTGGTTGGTTGGATGATGGGGTGGTTGGTTGGATGATGGGGTCGTTAGTTGGGTGATGTGGTGGTTAGTTGGGTGATGGGGTCATTGGTTAGATGATGGGGTGGTTCGTTGGATGATGGGGTCATTGGTTAGATGATGGGGTAGGTGGTTGGATGATGGGGTGGTTAGTTGGGTGTTGGGGTGGTTGGTTGGGTGATGGGGTCATTGGTTAGATGATGGGGTGGTTAGTTGGGTGATGGGGTGGTTAGTTGGGTGATGGGGTGGTTAGTTGGGTGATGGGGTCGTTGGTTAGATGATGGGGTGGTTGCTTGGATGATGGGGTGGTTGGTTAGATGATGGGGTAGTTGGTTGGGTGATGGGGTGGTTAGTTGGGTGTTGGGGTAGTTGGTTGGGTGATGGGATCATTGGTTAGATGATGGAGTGATTGGTTGCGTGATGGGATCATTGGTTAGATGATGGGATGGTTAGTTGGGTGATGGGGTGGTTAGTTGGGTGATGGGGTGGTTGGTTAGATGATGGGGTGGTTGGTTAGATGATGGGGTAGTTGGTTGGGTGATGGGGTAGTTGGTTGGGTGATGGGGTAGTTGGTTGGGTGATGGGATCATTGGTTGGGTGATGGGGTGGTTGGTTGGGTGATGGGGTCATTGGTTAGATGATGGGGTGGTTAGTTGGGTGATGGGGTCGTTGGTTAGATGGTGGGGTGGTTGGCTGGGTGATGGGCAGGTTGGTGGGTAGCAGGGAGGTTGGCTAGTTGGATGCTGGTTGACCAGTCTAAGGGCTGGTTGTGAAACTGGTCAGTTAGCTGGTTGACTGCTGAGCTGATTGAGTGGTGGGGTGGTTGGTTGGACGCAGGACTGGATTGTCAGTTGGTTAACCAGTCCAAGGGTGATCGGCTGGTTGCCTGTTGACTAGTTAGTTGGAGGATGGGGTGACACGTTAAATGTTTGAGTCATCACATGATTGGTCGGTGAGTTGGAGGACAGGTTGGCTGGCCAGTTGGTTAACTGGTTGCTTGACTAGTTGCTTGGATTAAGTCAAAGCTGGTTGAGTGATTGGTTGGTTGGGGGTCAACCACCCCGTGAACTGGTTGGTTGGCCTGTTGGCCAATGGCAAGGCAGTTTGTTTGAGCGGGTTGATCAATGGGTTGGAAGCCCTGGCCACTGCCCCGCCCTCGTTAACTAGCTCGTTAAAGCACCGTGGGCTCTCTCCCCACAGAGGCGGTGGAGGAGGCGGTGGGGGCCAGTGGGTGGCCCCCAGCTGCCCCCGCCGACCCCTCGGCAGGGGTCATGGCTGTCCCTGAGGATTCCTGGCATGGGGACATGGCTACCAACCTCACTACCTTGGGTAAGGCGGGGCTTAATGGGGCAGGGCTTAACAGGGTGGGATCTGAGGGGGCGGGGCCATAACAGCACCCTGCCAACCATCCCCCCCCCCGTGGCAGCCCCCGGGGAACCCAAGCCAGGGCAGCCAGTCGCCAAAGCTGACCACAGCCACACGTCCATCCTGATTGGCTGCCTGGTGGCCATCATCTTGCTCCTATTGGGCGTCATCTTCCTCATCCTCTGGCGGCAGTACTGGAAGAAAATACTGGGGAAGGTGAGCGGGGTACTGGGGTCAACTGGGAGGAACTGGGCACCCAGACATTTGGGTCCAGTGCCCGGGCTCTGGGAGGGTGGTGGGGTCAACTGGGCACCTGGATGCTTGGGTCCATCTGAGGGTCCTGCCCACAGGCCCAGCGCCGGCCCTCAGAGGACGAGCTGCGGGTGCAGCTCTCGGTGCCGGGTGACACCATCGTCATCAACAATGCAACCGGGGTGGCACGGGGACCCCCCCGCTACGAGCGCATCCCCCCGGGCCAAGGCGAGTACCAGGAGCCGACACGGCCACGGCCATCGCTGCCCCCGGCCCCCCCTGGACCCGGTGAGTGGAGAAGAGAGGAAGGGATGGATGGATGGAAGAAGGGATGGTGGAAGACCATAGAGGAGTGATGGATGGAGAAATGGATGGATCAAGAGATGGATGGATGGATGGATGGAGACCACATGGAGATGGGTGGATGGGTGGATGGAGGAAGGGATGGTGGGAGACGATGGAGGAGTGATGGATGGGTGGAGGAAGGGCTGGGCGGAGGGATGGAGAGATGGATGGATCAAGAGATGGATGGATGGATGGATGGATGGATGGATGGATGGAGACCACATGGGGATGGGTGGATGGATGGATGGAAGAAGGGATGGTGGGAGACTGTAGAGGAGTGATGGATGGGTGGAGGAAGGGCTGGGCGGAGGGATGGAGAGATGGATGGATCAAGAGATGGATGGATGGATGGAGACCACGTGGAGGTGGATGGAGACCACGTGGAGGCAGATAGAGACAACTTGGATGGATGGAGACCACGTGGAGGTAGATGGAGACAATTTGGATGGGTGGAGGGACAGAGGGATGGATGGATGCAAATTACATATGCATGAGTGGATGAATGGAGAGATGTATGGGTGAAGACCGTGTTGGGAGGGATGGATGGAGAGAGGCCTGGATGGATGGAGACAACGGGGGGAAGTGGGGAGGGAAGGAATGGAGACCATCACGGGGGTGGAGGGAGGGAGGAGCGGGTGGATGGACACCACGTGGAGGTTGATGAGGACCACGTGGATGGATGGACGGACGGGTGGATGGATGGATGGATTGGCGGATGGATGGAGACCACATGGCCACCACGGATGCCAGGGTCCATCCAACCCCCGTCCTCCTGCACTGGGATGCAGAACCTCCTGGCCCCACCCCCTCAACTAATCCCACCCCCCGCAGCAGCACCCCTTGCCAACCCGGCCTATCGGCTCCTGCTGGCCACCTACGCCCAGCCAATGGGAGGGCTCGCTCGGGCCCCACCTGATGGGGCTAAGCCAATCAATACAGATGGTAAGGGCAGGGGGGTGGAGGGGGAGATGGGGAGCCCCGCCTCCAAGCCCCCATTGGCCCCACCCTCAGACATGACTGGCCCTGCCCCCTTTGGGGAAGCCCCACCCCCTTTGGGTGAAGCCCCACCTACTTCTGGTATAACCCCCTTCCTGAAGCCCCACCCCTTTTCTGAAGCCCCACCTCTTCTTGCCATAGCCCCTCCTCTTTTGGCCTAGCCCTGCCGTAGCCCCACCCCCTCCTGGGTTGACTCCTCCCCTCCTGGTTTTAGCTCCTCCCCCTTCTTATAGCCCCTCCTCCTCTTGCCACAGCCCTGCCCCCTCTTGATGTAGCCCAGCCCCACCCCTTCCAGTGCCCACCCCTTTTGCTGTAGCCCCTCCCCTTTTGGTGAAGCCCCACCCCGGGTTTCTCTGTGCCCCTCCCACTCTAGCCCCGCCCCCACTGACCCCCCTCCCCCACAGGTGTGGCAGAGCCCGAGGGCGGAGCGGGGGCCTATGCGGAGGCTGATGTCACTGGAGGCTCCGCCTATGCTGTGGCTGGCCCCTCCCCTGGCCCCGCCCCCAG
Organism: Buteo buteo; assembly: GCF_964188355.1. Lineage (NCBI taxonomy): Eukaryota > Metazoa > Chordata > Aves > Accipitriformes > Accipitridae > Buteo > Buteo buteo. The sequence goes on from NC_134202.1 coordinate 861,106, forward strand.
CCCCGCCCTCCCCGCCTTCCCTCGCCGGCGCCTCCGCTTCCGCGAGAAGCTGGGGGAGGGGCAGTTTGGAGAGGTAAGTCCCGCCCCCTCTGTGCAAGCCCCACCCCTGGAGTGTTGGCCCTGCCTCCTTGCAGCCAGCCCCGCCCCCTGGAGTGAATGGCCACGCCCCCACTTCGCGCTGCCACACCCCCTCACGCCCTGCCCTGTGTGTACAAGCCCCACCCATTTTCCTCTGCCCCGCCCCCTCAAGACAGGCCCCACCCTCACATTCCTAACCCCGCCCCCTTTCCTACTCCCCCCGGCTACAAGCCCCACCCCCTCATATAACCCCACCCCCCCCAACCCTATTACCCCCCCGCCCGGGAAGGTGAAGCCACGCCCCCCACTCACGAAGCCCCGCCCCAGAGCCAAGCCCTACCCCTGCCCAGGGAAGCCCAGCCCCGCCCCCGGCGAGCTTAGCCCCGCCCCGCCGCGCTCCCATAGGTGCTGCTGTGTGAGGTGGAGGACCCCCAGGCCCTGCCCCCCCTCTCGCGCCCCCCCGACCTGCCCCGAGGGCGCCCCCTGCTGGTCGCCGTCAAGGTCCTGCGCCCCGACGCTACCAAGAACGCCAGGTACGGGGGGGGGGGGGACGGGGAGCGGAATGTCCCATGGGAGATTGGGGGGGGGGAGGGCAGGTAGGGTGTGTGCCCCCCTCCGCCGCCCCAGGGAGGGGCACAGGCGGCTGACAGGGCGGGGCCGTAGGCGGGACTTCCTGCAGGAGGCGCGGACCCTGGGGCGCCTGCGGGACCCCAACATCGTGCGGTTGCTGGGGGTGTGCGCGGGGGCCGGCCCCCTCTGCATCATCACCGAGTACATGGAGCACGGCGACCTCCATCAGTTCCTGGGGGGGCCTCGCGGCCCCGCCCTCAGGTAGGCCACGCCCCCCTTGGGCCACGCCCCTTCGAGCCACACCTCGGCAACCCACCCCCCTTCCAGCCCCCCCTTTACCCTCCTTGGGGCCCTGCCCCTTTAAGCCCGCCCACCACCCTTTGGCCCCACCCATTTCCCCACAAGCTCTGCCCCACCCTCCAGCTCCGCCCTGCCCGCAAATCACGCCCCCTCCCATTTTGCCCGGCCCCTCGCCTATGAGTCCCGCCCCTTTCTTGCAAGCCACACCCCTCCCCTTCAGCCACACCCCTTCTCTCGGCAGCCCGGCCCCATGTGTCTAAGCCCCGCCCCTTCTCCTTTTGCACCACCCCTTGGCTGTAAGCCACACCCCTTGGCATTAGTCCCGCCCCTTGCCCCTTCTTCTTTACCCCTCTCCCTTTAGCCCCACCCCTTCACTTTAGCCCCGCCCCTTCCTCTTCAGCCCCACCCTTTCCTCTTTTGCCCCGCCCCTTCACTTTGATGACTCCCATTCACTTTAGCTCCACCCCTTCCCATTTAACACCGCCCCTTCCCTTTAGCCACACCCCTTCTTCATCCCCACCACTTCCCCTTGAACCCCCACCCCTGAAGCTCCGCCCCTAAAGCCCCTCCCCTTCTGTGTTGACCCCACCCCTTCACTTTAGCCCCGCCCCTTCCTCTCCCACCCCGGCCACCAGACCTCTCTTTCCTCAGCCCCTTCCCAACCACACCCTCCCATGCCCCACCCCTGAAGCTCCACCCCTTCAGCCCCTTCTTTGACCCCACCCCTCCACTTTAGCCCCGCCCTTTCCTCTCCCACCCGAGGCCACCAGACCTCCTCTCTTTCCTCAGCCCCTCCCCAACCACACCCTCCCCCACCCCACCCCCTGAAGCTCCGCCCCTTCACCCCTCTTTGACCCCACCCCTTGCTCTTAAGCCCCTCCCCTTCCCCTTTGACCCCACCCATCCACTTTAGCCTCACCCCTTCCTCTCCCACCCCAGGCCACCAGACCTCCTCTCTTTCCTCAGCCCCTCCCCAACCACGCCCTCCCACGCCCCACCCCCTGAGGCCCCACCCCTGGGGCCCCCACCCCCCTTCTGACGCCCCGCCCCTCCCAGCCTGGCCACCCTACTGCACGTGGGGGCTCAGATCGCCTCGGGGATGCGGTTTCCTGGCCGGCCTGAATTTCGTTCACCGCGACCTGGCCACCCGTAACTGCCTGGTGGGCGAGGGCTTCACCGTCAAGGTGGCCGATTTCGGCATGAGCCGGCACCTCTACGCCGCCGATTATTACCGCGTACGGGGGCGGGCCCTGCTGCCCATCCGGTGGATGGCCTGGGAGTGCATCCTCATGGTGAGCCGGGGAGGGGAGGGGCTAAAAAAGGGGGTGGGGCTAAAGGGGAGGGCGGAGCGGAAGGGCAGGGTAGCCAGGGGCAGAGTTAAGGGGATTTGGGGACTTTTGAGGGAATTTGGGAAGAGTTAAGGGGATTTGGGGGGCATTTGAGGGGGATTGGGGCAGAGGTGGGTGGAGTTAAGGGGATTTAGGGGGAATTTGGACAGAGTTGAACAGAGTTAAGTGGTTTGGGGACATTTGGGGGGAATTTGGGCAGAGTTAAGGGGATTTGGGAGGGATTGGGGGAGTTAAGGGGATTTGGGGGTGTTTGAGGGAGATTTGGGCAGAGTTAAGGGGATTTGGGGGTGTTTGTGGGAGATTTGGGCAGAGTTAAGGGGATTTGGGGACGTTTGAGGGAATTTGGGTAGAGTTAAGGGGATTTGGGGGGTGTTTGAGGGGGATTGGGGCAGAGTTAAGGGGATTTGGGGACGTTTGAGGGAATTTGGGTAGAGTTAAGGGGATTTGGGGGGTGTTTGAGGGGGATTGGGGCAGAGTTAAGGGGATTTGGGGACATTTGAGGGAATTTGGGTAGAGTTAAGGGGATTTGGGGGGTGTTTGAGGGGGATTGGGGCAGAGTTAAGGGGATGTGGGGGTGTTTGAGGGGATTGGGGCAGAGTTAAGGGGATTTGGGTGCGTTTGAGGGGGATTGGGGCAGAGTTAAGGGGATTTGGGGGGGATTTGGGGCAGAGTTGGACAGAGTTAAGTGGTTTGGGGACATTTGGGGGAATTTGGGCAGAGTTACGGGGATTTGGGAGGGATTGGGGGAGTTAAGGGGATTTGGGGGCGTTTGAGAGGGATTTGTGCAGAGTTGGGTGGAGTTAAGTGGTTTGGGGACATTTGGGGGGAATTTGGGCAGAGTTAAGGGATTTGGGGGAGTGGGTAGAGTTAACGGGATCTGGGGGCATTTGAGGTGGATTGGGGCAGATTTGGGTGGAATTAAGGGGATTTGGGAGTGTTCGAAGGGGATTGGGGCAGAGTTAAGGGGATTTGGGGGACATTTGACGGGGAATTGGGCAGAGTTGGGTGGAGTTAAATAGTTTGGGGACATTTGGAGGAATTTGGGCAAGAGTTAAGGGGATTTGGGAGGGATTGGGGGAGTTAAGGGGATTTGGGGGCGTTTGAGGGAGATTTGGGCAGAGTTAAGGGGATTTGGGGGCATTTGAGGGGAATTTGTGCAGAGTTGGGTGGAATTAAGGGGATTCGGGAGTGTTCGAGGGGGATTGGGGCAGAGTTAAGGGGATTTGGGGGACATTTGAGGGGGAATTGGGCAGAGTTGGGTGGAGTTAAGTAGTTTGGGGACATTTGGAGGAATCTGGGCAGAGTTAAGGGGATTTGGGGGCATTTGAGGGGAATTTGGGCAGAGTTGAGGGGAATTTGGGCAGAGTTAAGGGGATTTGGGGGATGTTTGAGGGGGATTTTGGCAGAGTTAAGTGGTTTGGGGATATTTGGGGGGAATTTGGGCAGAGTTAGGGGGATTTGGAGGCATTTGAGGGGAATTTGGGCAGACTTAAGGGGATTTGGGGGCGTTCGAGTAGGATTGGGCCGAGTTAAGGGGATTTGGGCTACAGCACAGGGATAGGTTGGCTGGGGGTAGGCGGGGCCTGCATGGGTGTGTCCATAGGGGTCGTGTCCATGCTAGTCCCCGCCCCCACGCAGGGGACCTTCACGCCAGCCAGCGATGCCTGGGCTTTTGGGGTGACGCTGTGGGAGGTGCTGACACGGTGCCGCGAGCAGCCCTACGGGCGCCTGAGCGACGAGCAGGTCATCGCCAACGCCGGGCACCACTTCCGTGCCCAGGGCCGCCAGGTGGGCACTGGGAGGGGGCTGGGGGGATGCTGGGGTCACTAGGAGGCACTGGGAGGACACTGAGGGGGACTTGGGGGGACTGGGAGGACATTGAGAGGGGACTGGGGAGTACTGGGAGGGACTGGGAGGACCCTGGGTGTCCCCAGGAGAACCTGCTATGCCCCTCTGGGTGCCCCCAAGCTACTCCCAGTTACTCCCAGTGCTCCCAGTTACTCCCAGTGCTCCCAGTTCCCCTGTGACTCCCGTGACCCCCCCCAGGAGTACCTGCCGTGCCCCCCGGGCTGCCCGGCAGCGCTGCACGGGGTGATGCTGCGCTGCTGGTCCCGCGACGCCGCCGACCGCCCGTCCTTCGGCCTCCTGCACCGGCTGCTGCGCGACCACACTGTCCTCGCCTGAGCCTCCTCCTCACCATCCTCTTCCTCACCATCAGCATCCTTCATCCCTCCTTCGGCCTCCCTCTTCATCCTCCTCCTTCTCATTGGCATCATCCTTCATCCCTCCTCCTTCATCTCTCCTTCACCTGCTTTATCGTCCTCCTCATCATCATCCTCCTCCTTCATCCCTCCTCATTCTTCTCTTTCATCCTTCCTTCATCGTCCTCCTCCTCTGTCATCCGCCTCCTCCTTCATCCTCCTCGTGCTTCATCCACCTTATAGCCCTCCTTCAGCCTTCATCTTCCTCCTTCCCCCTCCTTCTCCCTCCTTCAGCCTTCATCTTCCTCCTCCTCTTCTACTTCCTTCTCCCTCCTTCAGCCTTTGTCTTCCTCCTCCTCTTCCACCTCCTTCTTTGTCTTCCTCATCCTCATTCTTCCTCCTCCTTCATCTTCCTCCTCCTTCTTCTCTTCCACCTCCTTCTCCTTCATCTTCTTCATCATCATCCTCCTTCATCGTCCTCCTCACCCAACACTGGAAGCACCCAACACTACTGACACGGGACCCCCTCGACCCCTGGGACCCCCCCCTGACCCCTGGGACCCCCCCCTTACCCCTGGGACACCCCCCCCCCCCAGATCTCTGGGTGCCCCCCACATACCTGGGACCACCCCGCATACCTGGGTCCCCCCCCCCCCCCCGGACCCATCTCCACTCAACACCCTCATTCCTCATTAGTGGGGGGCTAATTAGCCACGGTGGCAGCGGGGGAGGGGCAGGGGCCGCGGCGGGGGAGGGGCTGTAAATATTTGGTGCTGAAACGGAGATTTTTACACTAATATATAGAAGTTTTTGGGGTTGTTTGTGTCTGTCTCAGCTGTGTCAGGGTGTCCGGACCCCTGGGTCCCCTCCTTGGGTGCCCGGACACCTGGATCCCCTCGTGGGGTGCCCGGACACCCGGGTGCCCCCATGGGTGCCTGGACACCTGGATCCCCTCGTGGGGTACCCAGATACCTGGGTCCCCCTTTTGGGTGCCTGAACACCTGGATTCCCCCCCTTGGGTGCCCAGACACCTGGATCCCCTCGTGGGGTGCCCGGACACCCGGGTGCCCCTCGTGGGATGCCCGGATGCCTGGATTCCCCCCCCTTGGGTGGCACCAGGGTGACCTGTGGGTCGGCACACGGACGCGCAGTGAACCCAAGCGTCCGGGGCTGCCCCCACTCGTATTCTCTGACGCACAAAACGTCCCCCCCAGGGTCTGGAATGGGACCCAGGAGTCCGGAAAGGGACCCAGGCGTCCGGAAAGGGACCCAGGGCGTCCGGGCCGGAGGGATTTTCCCGGTTCAGTGGAGCGGGTGATTTCTGGAAAGGTCGTGAACCGGTGACACCCAGTGTCACCCTGCACCCTGGGTCCCCCCGTAGGGTTGCCCAGATGCCTGGGTCCCTTGGGGGGGGGTGGTCCCTTTTTTTGGGGGGGGGGGGGTGTCTGGCCTACAGTGGGGTCCCCACGTGCCTGGGTCCTCTCTGCCCATCCCCCCTTTGGGGTGTGGAAAAGGGGAGAATGACGCAAACCCCCCCACCCCCCCCCCCACCCATGACTCAGGGTTTAGGAACCCAGGCGTCCCAGTAGCTACCCAGCCCCCACCCTGCACTAAGCAGGGGACCCAGGCACCCCCAAGGGGGGACCCAGATATCTGGGTGTCTCATCCTATAGCCCCCCCCCCCACCCAGGGGACCCAGATGTCTGGGTCTCCCACCCAATAGACAACACCCCCCCCCCCCCCCAAAATGGGACCCAGGCATCCGGGTGCTCCCGCACGAGTCCGCTCCTGATTGTGCAACATGGGAAAAACCTGTTGCGTGACGTACGTGTATGGGGGGGGGGGGACACACGACACACGACAGGAAGCTATAAGGGCTATAGGGGAAGGGGAGCTATGGGGGGGGCTACGGGGGTTGTTGTGGGGGTGGGTAGGAGGTCAATGTGCAGTGAACCTCTACGCCTTCCCATCCCTATACACCCCCTAAAGAGCCCCTATATGCTCCTATATACCCATATATGTCCCTGTATACCCCTATACACCCCTATGCACTGCCATAACCCCTTATATATCCCGTACACTGCCATAAACCCCCATACACCCCTATAAACCCCTTTACATTCCGGTATTTCCCTATACACTCCTATATACCTCTCCATGCACCCCTTACATTCATTTACACACCCTCACAGACCACTACACTTCCCATATACCCCCATATCCCTCTATAGACTCCCATACAGCCCTGTGCATCCCCATACAGCCCTAGAGACCCCCCTGAACCCCCTCTACAGCCTCTGTACACCTCTGTGGGCTCCTCTAGACCCCCATACACCCCCTACATGGCCCCCACACAAGCCTTAAAGACACTATAGACCTCCCTTAAAGACCCCTATAGACCTCCATACACCCTCTATGGCCCGCTATAGCCACCCGTACACCCCCTAGTCCTATCTAACCCCCTATAGCCCCTCATACATGCTTTGTAGCCCTCTACAGCTCCCCATCACCCTATACACCCCCTATAGCCCTCTATACCCCTCCATGCAACCCCTGTAGCCTCTAATACACCCCCTATAGCCTCCCTCATACATCCTCTACAGCCTCCTACAGCTCCCTATCACCCCACACACTCTCTATAGCCCCCTCTAACCCTGCATGCAACCCCCAATACTCCCCCTATAGCCCCCTATACCCCTGCATGCAACCCCTGTAGCCCCCAATACTCCCCCTATAGCCCCCTATACCCCTGCATGCAACCCCTGTAGCCCCCAATACTCCCCCTATAGCCCCCTATACCCCTGCATGCAACCCCTGTAGCCCCCAATACTCCCCCTATAGCCCCCTATACCCCTGCATGCAATCCCCATAGCCCCCAACAGACCCTCTATACCCCTCCATGGAACTGCCATAGCCCCCAATAGACCCCTTATAGCCCCCATACCCCTCCATGCAACCCCTAAAGCCCGGAATAGACCCGCAATAGACCCTCTATACCCCTCCATGCAACCCCCATAGCCCCCAATAGACCCCCTATACCCCTTCATGCAGTCCCCGTAGCCCCAATACACCCCCTATAGCCCCCCATACCCCTCCATGCAACCCCTAAAGCGCCCAATAGACCTGCAATAGACCCCCTACACCCCTCCATGCAACCCCCATAGCCCCCAATAGACCCCCTATAGCCCCCATACCCCTTCATGCAGTCCCCGTAGCCCCAATACACCCCCTATAGCTCCCCATACCCCTCCATGCAACCCCCATAGCCCCCAATAGACCCCCTATACCCCTTCATGCAGTCCCCATAGCCCCAATACACCCCCTATAGCCCCCCATACCCCTCCATGCAACCCCTAAAGCGCCCAATAGACCCGCAATAGACCCCCTACACCCCTCCATGCAACCCCCATAGCCCCCAATAGACCCCCTATAGCCCCCTATACCCCTTCATGCAGTCCCCGTAGCCCCAATACACCCCCTATAGCTCCCCATACCCCTCCATGCAACCCCCATAGCCCCCAATAGACCCCCCATACCCCTCCATGCAGTCCCCGTAGCCCCAGTACACCCCCTATAGCCCCCTATACCCCTCCGTGCAACCCCCATAGCCCCCAGTACCCCCCCTATACCCCCCCTATTGCCCCTATACGGCTCCCCTAGCCCTCTACACACCCCCATAGCCCCCTATAGCCCAGTATATACCCCTAGGCCTCCCATACACCACCCGAATCCCCTACGGACCCCTATAGCGCTCCATACACCCCCCTATAGCCCCCCCCCCCGCATACACCCCTAGGGCACCCCCGGGTGGGCGGGGCATCCCACCGAGGCCACGCCTCCGATAGGACGCAGCCAATAGGAGCCGTCCAGGGGGCGTAACCCCCCACCCGCGAGGGGGCGGAGCGCCGCCGCCGCCATAAGAGCGCTCCCGTCAGGCCGCGGCCGCCATTTTGCGAGATGACGATGACCATGGCGGCGGCGGCGGCGGCGACAGCGACGTGCCCGGGCCGGGGTTGGGGACAACCTGAGGGGATCCCCGGTGGGGTCACCCCTTCCCCACCCCGGCATTTCACCTTTGAGCCTCCGGTAGGGCCCAGCGGCCCCCCTCGGCCCCGCCGCCGGCACCGTCGCGTTCTCTACCCGCCCGCTGTGAGTACCAGACGCCTGGGTTCCACAGGCGGGTTGGGGGGGGGCTTCCCTGGATTCCTGGGTCCCCTCCCCGGATTCCTGGGTCCCTTCTCCGCACGCCTGGGTCCCTTGGGGCGCGCAGGATGAGGCCCATTTCCCGGAGGTGAGGGGGGGTGAGTCACTTCCCGCTCCCCCACGCGTGACTCACCCCTACCTGGTGCCCGGGGGCGGGTGGAGGGGGAACCCAAGCATCCGGGGAAGGAGTATTTTCCCCCCCACCGTGGGGGTGGTTATTTGCCCCAAGAGGGGGTAATTTCCCCAGTTACCCTTTTGGAAGCTAAGCAGGGTCGGAGGGGGATTGCGTTTGGATGGGTTCCCCCAGCCTGATCTGGGGTGGAGGGGGGGAATATTTGCCCCCCGGGGGGGTATTTGTCCCAGGTACATCAGTTCTTACCCTATTTTGTTGTTCTCCCCTCTCTCAGGTGCGGCGGCCGCCCCCCACGGAAGAACCGAGCGCGGCAAAGCGGCTCCTGGTGCTGCTGTTGGCTGTGGTGAGTGCCCAGGTGTACAGCGCGCCCGGGGATGTGACACCCGAAGTGGCCGTGACGGCCGCAGTGACACCCGAGACACCCGTGGTGACCCTTGAGACATCCATGACACCTGCTGTGACATCCCCACCCGGGGATGGAGCGCTGCTCAGGACTGCTGTGACACCCACGGAGACAAACTGGACACCCAATGGGACACTGGTGGGGACACCAGCAGCACCCATGGGGATACCCATGGGTGCCTCCTGCCCTCGGCTGCTGCTGTCACCTGCCCTGCGGCCCCACAGCTGCAGAGCCGGACACACTGCCAGCTGAGTGGCACCCAGGACCCTCACCCTGGTCTCAGGGTGGCACCCAAGACTGTCACCTCGGCCTCGGGGTGGCACCCAGCACCTCGCTGCGCCCATTGCTGTGGCCTCAGGTCTGTGCCCAACACACTGGACTGGTAGCTGTGCCTGTTGTAGTGGCCACAGGGTGGCACCATGCACCCACAGGTGCCCCTCACCTCGGCCTTGTGGTTGCACCCAGTGCCCCAGAGACACATTGGGGCCCATCACCCTGGCCTTAGGGCTGTGACAGCACCCAGCACCTATGGGTGCCCCTCGCCATGCACTCGAAGAGGCATTCAGCACCCATGGGGACCCCTACCTCACCTTCGGGGCTGCCCCTAGAACCCATGGGTGCCCCTCATCCAACCTCGGGGCTGCTCACCTCATCCCCTTTCCCCCGCACGGTATTTATTTATTGTATTTGTATTTATTTCGCGGTTATTTAATTGAGGGTTATTTAACGTTATTTAATTGGGGGTTATTAAATGTGATTTGGGGGTATTTAATAACTGATGTTATTTAACATGAGTTGCTGCTGGGTCTTCTTTGGAGCGTCGCATGGTTGTGGCCCTGGGGGGAGCCCTTAAGCCCCCCCCCCAGAGCCCCTCTCCCCCTCCCCTGCTGCCTGCAACCCTTGCTGCGATGGGGGCTCTTGTCCTCAGAAGAAACAGGGAGGAAGTGCTTCCTCCTTGACATGTGAGAAAATAGGATTTTCCATGTTTTCTGCCCTATTTTCTAGGCTGGGGGGTGGGGGGAGATGCTGCATTCACCATTTGGGGGGTTGTCTGTGGTGCTGGGAATTAAGGGAAAACCCATTTCAGGCAGAAAAACATCACTTTTCATCACGAGTCGGCTGCAGGACGCGTGTAGGCGCCCAGCTCTTGTTTATTGAACCGACTCGTAGGCGACGCGGGAATACAAAGTCACAAAAGTAACAAAACAAAAAAAATGTTTTTTTTTAAAAAGCTGAAAACAGCTTGATTTTGCTCCCATTTCAGGGGGACACACTGGGGGGAGCGGGCAAACCCCACAGTTGACTCTGCTCCATCCATGATAATAAAGTCTTTCCTCTGAAACACGTGTTTGGCAGTGCTGGTCACCCAAATCCGTGTTTTTTCCCCCCATAATGGCACTTGGGGAGCATCATCACTGCCCAGCTGTGCCGAAAAACCACGAACAACACACAACAGCAGTAAAAAAAACAGAAAGAGCAATTTTGCCCATCGATCCCAGATGGGGCTCTTCCCCTACCCACCCCCCAAAATAATTGCCCCAAAAAGCAAAACCTAGCAGAAAAGGGGCATAAAAAACCCAAACCCCTTTTTCTGCTTCAGTTTTTACCAGCTCCCACCTAGGACAAATTTGGTAAATTTTGGGTTGCACTTGGTGGTGCTTTAAAACACAGCAGGAGAAGGAAAGGGTGGGAAAACATCGTTAAAAATCACCCTAATTAGGTGGAGAATTGATTTTATTCACTTCCCTCTACCCCAAAATCCAAGGGGCAGGGGTGGGCACTGTCCCCCCTCTGCCATGGGGACACTGACTTGGGAAAATTGTGCATCTTCCTGCTGTGAAAAGGTAGTAATTTGGTTAAAAGGATTAAAAAATTAGGGGGGAGTCCCCCATCCCCTAATTAGATCATTAATTAGTCACCAAGGCTGAATGGCTCTGGGCAGGAAGAAGCCCAGCCCACCCCCCCCAACTATGGGTCTTTGAGGTCAACCAAGGATGGGTGTTGGCTGAGCAGCTGGGGAGGGTGGGAGAAGGATGGAGCCATGGCGTAAAGGGGACTTCCCCATCCCCTAATTAGTGAGATCATTAATTAGCCACCAAGGCTGAACACCTCCGGGCAAGAACAAGCTCCCCAACGACAGGTCTTGGAGGCCAACTCTGGTTGGGTGTTCGGCAAGCAGCTGGGGAGGTAGGGAGGAGGATGGAGCTGGGACTGTGGTTGGGGTTGGAGGAGCTGCCTCATCCCCTAATTAGAGAGGTCATTAATTAGCCACCAAAAGTGAACAGCTCCAGGTGGGAACAAGCCCGCCAACGGTGGGTCTTTGAGGCCAACACCGGCTGGGCGTTGGGCGAGCGTCTGGGGAGGTAGGGAGGAGGATGGAGCTGGGGCTGTGGTCGGGGTTGGAGGAGCTGCCTCATCCCCTAATCAGAGAGATCATTAATTACCCACGAAGGCTGAACGGCTCTGGGCAGGAACAAGCCCTCCCAACAATGGGTCTTTGAGGCCAACGCCGGCTGGGCGTTGGGCGAGCGTCTGGGGAGGTTGGGAGGAGGATGGAGCTGCGGCCAGGGCCGGGCACCACTCAGTTGATGAGGGAGGAGGTCTGGGCCCCCGAGGCGGGGGCCGAGGGGAAGGAGGGGTGGGGGAAGGCGCGGGCAGGGAAGGAGAGGGCCCACGGCAGGTCCAGGGCAGGGCTGGAGAGGGAAGGGATGGGCAGGGGCGAGGGGGAGGCAGGGAAGGAGGGCAGCGAGGGGATGGGGGCCGCCGAACCGCCCAACGGCGGGGAGAAGGCGGTGCTGGAGAAGGCGCCGGAGGGTGGCAGGGGGCTGCCAGCGGTGGCGGCAGCGGCGGCAGCAGCGGTGGCTTTGGGCTTGTCCCCGGCGTGGGTGCGTTGGTGGCGGTTGAGGTGGGAGCTACGGCTGAAGCACTTGCCGCACTCGGGACACTTGTAGGGCTTCTCGCCGGTGTGGACGCGCTGGTGGATGGTGAGCTCGGACCGTTGGATGAAGCTCTTGCCGCATTCGGGGCACTGGTAGGGCTTCTCGCCGAGGTGGGTACGCTGATGGGTGATGAGGTTGGAGGAGACGCTGAAGCATTTACCGCACTCACCGCAACGGTAAGGTTTCTCCCCGGTGTGCATCCGGCGATGGATGGTCAGGTCCGACTTCTGGATGAAACCCTTCCCACAATCCCCGCAGGCGTAGGGTTTCTCTCCGGTATGGATACGCCGGTGTTTAACCAGCGCCGAACGTTGCCCAAAACCCTTTCCGCATTCCCCACACTTGTAGGGTTTCTCCGGTGGTACTGCCGGTGCCGTTTCACCGTCAGCGGTATCCGATTCCCTCCCGCAATCCATACATTGCTGACTGCGGGGACGTAACCCTACTGTGCCACCCCGGTTCTTCCCGCAATCCGGGCACTTGGGGGGCTGCCCCACAGTTCCTCCGGCACTGTGGGCACGTTGATGCTTGAGCAAGGCAGCGCCTTGACTGAAACATCGCCCGCATTGGGCACATTGGAAGAGGCGACCGTGACGATGAGCAGCCAAGAAGCCAGCTAGATGTTCAGGGCAACGGTAGGATGCCTGTTCGGCTGCGTGGATCTTCTGGTGCCGGTCGAGGTGGGAGCTGACGCTGAAGCTCTTACCGCATTCGGCACAGGTATAGGGTCGTTCGCCGGTGTGTACCCGTTGATGCCGTTCCAGGTCGGAGCGTTGGATGAAACCTTTGCCGCAATCGCCACAAGCAAATGGCCGTTCACCAGTATGGATGCGCCGGTGTTGGGTAAGGTTGGAGCCTCGGCTGAAGCTCTTACCACAATCGCCGCAGCGGTGAGGTCGTTCGCCGCTGTGGGTCTTACGGTGTTTGGCCAAAGCAGAGCGTTGGGCAAAGATCTTACCGCATTCAGGGCAGCGGTGAGGAGCCAGTGACCCCTCTGGCGGAGGCGGTCGAGGACGGGTGCGGGGTTGGGCAGGTGGACCGGGTCCACCGGCGTGGGTACGGCGATGCCGGTCGAGGTGGGAGCTGACGCTGAACCGTTTGCCACAGTCGCCGCAAGGATATGGCCGTTCACCGGTGTGAACCCGCCGGTGCCGCTCCAGGTCAGAGCGTTGGATGAAGCCTTTGCCGCAATCACCGCAACGGTGAGGCCGTTCACCAGTGTGGATACGCCGGTGCTGGGCAAGGTTGGACCCTCGGCTGAAGCCTTTGCCACAGTCACCGCACCGGTGCGGTTTCTCCCCACCGCGCTCTGGCTGCCGGGCCGATTGCCGACACCGCCGTCCGCACTCAGTGCACCGCCGCGGCTTTACCGGACTCTGTGACCGGTTCCGCATCCCGCATTCGGCACAACCACCCCGGGATGCCAGCGATGCCGCGCTGCCCTTCTTGCCCCCATTCCCTTTACCGGCAGCGGGGGCTTCACCCGCCTGTCCCCCGCTTTGGTGCTGATCGGCGTCCTCCAGCGCCGTCTCTTCGCCGTCCCGCAGTGCTGAATCCTCCTCCGTCCCGCTCCCGGCGCCGGTGCCTGCACCACGGTGAGAAATGGTGAGCATGGTGAGAAACCATGAGTCCCTCCAGCGCAACACCCCCCAAAATTAATTTCAAGCCCCCCAACATGGAAAACGTCATCTATCTGGAGTTCTGTAAGACCTTTGACATGGTCCCCCACAACATCCTTCTCTCTAAGTTGGAGAGAGATGGAGTTGAGGGATGGACCATTTGATGGAGCAGGAATTGGGTGGATGGTGGCATCCAAAGAGTCGTGGTCAACGGCTCCATTGTCCAGATGGAGACCAGTGACAAGTGACGTCCCTCAGGGGTCCTTACTGGGACCAGTACTGTCCCCTGTCTTCCATCAATGACACATGCCACCATCGTCCCTTTGACGTGGTCCTCCACAATGTCCTCCTCTCCCAGTAGGATGGAGTTGAGGGATGGTGGAGCAGGAATTGGGTGAATGTTGTCATCCAAAGAGTTGTGGTCAATGGCTCCATGTCCAGATGGAGACCAGTGACGAGCGGCGTCCCTCAGGGGTCCTTACTGGGACCAGCACTGTCCCCATATCTTCATCAATGACATAGAGGTGACCCCAGGCTGAGTGGGGTGGTTGCTACTCCAGAGCGATGGGATCCATCCAGAGGGACCTGGACAGGCTGGAGGTTCAACCAGCCCAAGGGCAAGGTCCTGCCCGTGGGTTGGGGCAACCCCAAACATGGACGCAGGCTGGGGGATGAAGGGATGGAGAGCGGAGAAGGACTCGGGGGATGAAGGGATGGAGAGCGGAGAGAAGGACTCGGGGGATGAAGGGATGGAGAGCGGAGAAGGACTCGGGGGATGAAGGGATGGAGAGCGGAGAGAAGGACTCGGGGGATGAAGAAGCGGACGCTCGCAGCCCAGAAAGCCAACCGTCTCCTGGGCCGCATCGGAAGAAGCGTGGCCAGCAGGTCGAGGGAGGGGATTCTGCCCCTCTGCTCCGGTGAGAGCCCACCCGGAGCACTGCACCCAGGGGTCCTCGGGACGAGAAGGACACGGACCTGTTGGAGCGGGTCCGGAGGAGGCCCCGGAGATGATCCGAGGGCTGGGACACCTCTGCTATGAGGCCGGGCTGAGAGAGTTGGAGAAGAGAAGGCTGCGGGTAGACCTCGTGGTGGCCTTTCAGTCCTTCTGGGGACAGGGCTTTTAGTAAGGGCTGTCGCGATAGGACGAGGGGGGATGGGTTTTAAGCTAAAAGAAGGTAGATTCAGACTAGATCTACGGAAGAAATTCTTGGTGGTGAGGGTGGTGAGACGCCGGCAGAGGTTGCCCAAAGAGGTTGGAGATGCCCCATCCCTGGAGACATTCAAGGCCGGGTTGGCCGTGGCTCTGAGCACCCTGATCTGGTTGGAGATGTCCCTGCTGGTGGAGGAGGTCACCTCCCAAGGTCCCTTCCAACCCAAATCATTCCATGATTCTATGAAAAACCATCCCCCAAAGCACCGATACCCCCAAACCTGCCCCCACCCCAGTTCCCAAGGGGTGGTCCCCAGAATGGGAAGGTCTTGTGGGGTTCCCCCCCAAATTTACCTCCATCCTTGGGTGTTTTCTTGCGGCTCCGGCGCTTCCCCCCTGCCCCTGCTCCCGCACCAGCTCCCGCAGCATCTTCTCCACCTGGCTCCTGCCGGCCGTTTGCAGGATCAGGCCCAACTGGCGACGTAAATCGGGGTTCACCCCCCCATCGCTGGAACCGGCCCCCGTCGAGGGTTGGATCTGGGTGGGCTCTGGTTGACCCTGCTCGCCCTCTGCTTCTACGCCTGGAAAAATGACTGTTAGACCCCCAAAAACCTGAAGAATTCACCCAAATTTAGCGTGTCCCCAAAACCTAAGGGATTCACTCAAATTTGGGTGTCCCCCAAAACATAAAGGATTCATTCAAATTTGGGGAATCCCCAAAACCTAGGGAATACACCCAATTTTGGGGGTCCCCGTAAACTTAAGGAATTCACCCAAATATAAGGAGTCCCCCAAAACCTAAGGAGTTCACCCAAATTTGGAGAGTTCCCAAAACCTAAGGAATTCACTCAAATTTGGGGGGGGGGGTCCCAAAAAACCCTAAGGAATTCACCCAATTTTGGGGATCCCTCAAAACCCAAGGGATTCACCCAATTTTGCAGGTCCCCAAAACCCTCAGGGATTCACCCAAATTTGGGGGCGGGGGGGTGTGTGTCTCCAAAGACCTAAGGAATTCACTGAACTTTGGAGGTCCCTAAAAACCCAAGGAATTCATCCAAAATTTGGGGGGTCCCCCCCTGAACCCCAAGACTTACCCGACACCAGCCCCCGCCTCCGGTGGGATTCGGCGAAGGCGGTGATGCGCGGCCAACTGATGGCGATCTCCTCCGCTGCCGGGAAGAAGGTTGGTCTCCTCAGGCGCCCAGACACCCCGGTGATGGGCTCCATCCCCCCTCATCCCCCCCCCCCCCCCCCCAGCAAGAAGCCCTCTATTTTGGGGTGAAATGCTCCATGTTTGGGCAAAATGTGCTTCCACCAGCTGCAATTCACCACGGTGAGGGAAACTGAGGCAGCATGGGGTACCCGGCCCCCTGAAAACCCACCCTGAGTCCATGGGATGCTCGTGCCCCCCCCACATCATGGCAGTGTGCCGGGGGCAGAGGAGTCCCCAACCTACACATGGGGTGACAACGGTGCTGGGGACCCCCAAAATGACAACCCCCCACCCCCAAAACTGGGACATCCCAGGGTCCCTCCATGCCCCTTACCCAAGGAAATCACGTTCTCGTAGTTCTCCTGCATGGTGGCCCCGAAAAATGGGGGGGGACGGGGGGTCCCGGGTGGGACAGGGGGGTGTCCCAGGTGGGTGGCGTCACCCCACAACCAAAAGTCCGGTCCCTGCAACAGCAAGAGACCCCCCCCCCTCCTTGTTAGCACCCCAATACCCCCCAACCCCCTTTTCTGTAGAGGGGGGCTAGGGGGAAGGGGGGGGGGGCTATGTGTCTCCCCCCTTGCTCCCCAAATTTTCCAGGGCTGTGCACCCTGATCCCCAGGGTATATGGAGCTGCGTGCCCTGTGCTAAAGTGTGCCCACTTTTTTGGGGTACCCCGGGGGGGCTTCCCTGCTCTTTGGGGCCCTCAGCAGCTGTTCAGCCACTTTTTGGGGTGCCCGGGGATGATACCTGCTTTTTGGGGTGCCCAGGGGCTGCACCCCCACTCTTTGGGGTACCCAGGGGCTGCACCCCCAGTTTTGGGGTGTCCAGAGGATGATACCTGCTCTTTGGGGTGCCCAGAGGCTGCACCTCCACTTTTTGGGGTGCCCAGGGGTTGTACCTACTTTTTGGGGTGCCATGGGGCTGCACCCCCAGTTTTAGGGTGCCCAGGGGATGTACCTGCTCTTTGGGGTACCCAGGGGCTGCACCCCCACTTTTTGGGGTGCTGAGGGGATGATACCTGCTCTTTGGGTTGCCCAGGGGCTTCACCCCCAGTTTTGGGGTGCCCAGGGGATGATACCTGCTCTTTGGGGTGCGTGGGGGCTTGACCCCCACTTTTTGGGGTGCCCAGGGGATGTACCTGCTCTTTGGGGTACCCAGGGGCTGCACCCCCACTTTTTGGGGTGCCCAGGGGATGATACCTGCTCTTTGGGTTGCCCAGGGGCTTCACCCCCAGTTTTGGGGTGCCCAGGGGATGATACCTGCTCTTTGGGGTGCGTGGGGGCTTGACCCCCACTTTTTGGGGTGCCCAGGGGATGTACCTGCTCTTTGGGGTACCCAGGGGCTGCACCCCCACTTTTTGGGGTGCCCATGCCCACCCACCGCTGCACCCCCCATCTCCCCCCACCCCAGAACACAAGCCTCCCACCCCCCCCACCCCCCCCCTGCAGAATTTGGGGCACCCAGCGCGGGGTGGGGGGGGGGGTGGGTATGGGGGGGACCCCCGGTTACCTGCGGCGGGGCGGGGGTGGGGGGGGGGGGGTGGGTGGGTTGCGGGGGGGGCACAGCCCGGGTTCCCGGGGTTTTCCCCCCCCCCCCGGGCTCCGGGGACTCTCCTCGCCGAGCACCGGTCCCGGTGGAGGCGGCTCCCCGTGTGACCCGGATACAGTGAAACCGTGGCCGCCCTCCTCCTCCTCCTCCTCCTCCTCCTCCTCCTCCTCCTCCTCCTCCTCCTCCTCCTCCTCCAGCACCAGCCAGGGCCCTCTAGCGGCCCCCGCCTCCGGTTCACCCCCCCCCCCAAAGCCCCGAGTCTTCCCCGGAGCCTGGATTCTCCATCCCACCCCCCCCTCCGCCACCGAAGTGTGTCCCCCCCCCACCCACCATCTGAGCTCAACCCCTATATTAGACACTGGGGAATCCCCACCGAAGGATGCTGTTAGTTGGGGGGGGGGGGGGGGGCTCGCTTCGCTGCCCCCTGCACCCCTACTCTGTCCCACCTCGCTGTGGATGCCTCTAGGGACCCTCTAAGGGGGGGGGGGGGTGTCAAACATGGGGGTCCGGAGCCTCAAATCCATCAGCCTTCAGAGGTGGGGGCAGATAGACCCTTGGGGGCTAACGCTGTGGCCCCCTTGCCAAGGAGATGCCCCCAAAGATGCCCAAGTTGTTACCCAAGAAGATGCCCAAGGAGATGCCCAAGAGGATGCTCAAGGAGTTGCCCAAGGAGATGCCCAAGTTGTTTGTGGCCCAAGGAGATACCCAAGTTGTTTTCTGCCCAAGGAGATGCCCAAGAAGATGCTCAAGGAGTTGCCCAAGGAGGTACCCATGTTGTTTTCTGCCCAAGGAGATGCTCAAGGAGTTGCCCAAGGAGATACCCAAGTTGTTTTCTGCCCAAGGAGACGCCCAAGGAGATGCCCAAGGAGGTACCCACGTTGTCTTCTGCCCAAGGAGATGCCCAAGGACATGCCCAAGAAGATGCTCAAGGAGTTGCCCAAGGAGGTACCCACATTGTTTTCTGCCCAAGGAGATGCCCAAGGAGGTACCCAAGTTGTTTTCTGCCCAAGGAGATGCCAAAGGAGATGCTCAAGGAGTTGCCCAAGGAGGTACCCAAGTTGTTTTCTGCCCAAGGAGATGCCCAAGAAGATGCTCAAGGAGTTGCCCAAGGAGGTACCCAAGTTGTTTTCTGCCCAAGGAGATGCCCAAGGAGGTACCCAAGTTGTTTTCTGCCCAAGGAGATGCCCAAGAAGATGCTCAAGGAGTTGCCCAAGGAGGTACCCACGTTGTTTTCTGCCCAAGGAGATGCCCAAGGAGATGCCCAAGGAGATGCTCAAGGAGTTGCCCAAGGAGGTACCCAAGTTGTTTTCTGCCCAAGGAGATGCCCAAGAAGATGCTCAAGGAGTTGCCCAAGGAGGTACCCACGTTGTTTTCTGCCCCAGCAGATGCCCAAGGAGATGCCCAAGGAGGTACCCAAGTTGTTTTCTGCCCAAGGAGATGCCCAAGAAGATGCTCAAGGAGTTGCCCAAGGAGATACCCAAGTTGTTTTCTGCCCAAGGAGATGCCCAAGAAGATGCTCAAGGAGTTGCCCAAGGAGATGCCCAAGTTGTTTGTTGCCCAAGGAGATGCCTACATCCCGAGGAAACCGGTGCCCACGTCCCAAGGAAACCGGGAGATGGACTCTCCTTTGAAGCTCAACCCCAGTGGTAGATGCTGGAGACTCCACACCAGGAAACTCCACGCCAGCAGGCAGGATCTGGCAGCACCGGAGGACAGGGTGCCCTCTGTCCTGGCCACACGTGCAGAGGAGGCAGCTGCTTGCCCGGGGACCCCTAAAAGCTTGAGGGTGCGTGGGGAGATGCCCTCAGGGCAGATCGTCTCTGGACCCAGTGAAGGCAGATCTTCCTCCTTGGAGAACCTCCCTGGACCCAATGAGGGAAGAGGATCTCCCTCCTTGGAGATCAACCTCGTACCCAATGAGGGAAGAGGATCTCCCTCCTTGGAGAGCCTCTCTTGACCGAACGAAGGTAGAAGATCTCCCTCCTTGGAGATCAACCCAGTACCCAATGAGGGAAGAGGATCTCCCTCCTTGGAGATCCTCTCTTGACCAAATGAAGGTCTCTAGACCCAATGAAGGCAGACGGTCTTCCTCCCTGGAGATCCCCCTGGACCCAATGAAGGCAGAAGGGTTTGGGGTTGGGTGTATTTGGGACAACCCAGTCAGCATCAGCATGGGACATTGCTGGGAAGGGGCAACCTTCAAAAGAGTGGGGCATTCTGGGAGGGACACCACAGGTCGGGGACACACGTAGCCCCAACTTTCACCTCCTGGCAGGCAACTCGTCATCACCACCACTCAACCACGGACCATGAACCCGATGCAGGCTGCCAGGCTGGTTGAGTTTCCCCGGGATGGGGGGGTTATTTTTGGACACCCCACCCAAGATGACCCCCAAACCTCCGGTTTTCCGCACGGAAAGAGCTGGGATTCGCAGCTCCTCCAAGGAGAAGCAGAAGCCACCTGCTGGGTTTTGCACTAGTCTATTTTTATTCACAATACAAACACAGCTCCTGCTCATCTTGGGAAGAGACAGACCAGGCAGCCGGCACGACCGCGACCTCAAAAATGCCAGGAAATCCCTGGATTTGTGTCCTGATCCCATCCCTGAGGTTCACCCCAAGGGTTCAGCTCTTTTCAGCTGGGAAATACCTGCAGGTACCGCTCCCCGTGATCTCCTGGAGGTTTCTTTCCAGCCATGGGCGGTGCTACCTCCTCCCCACTACTGATGGGTTCCCACCATGAGCCCCCTTTGCATGGTGGGGGATTGATCAACCCAAGAACAGCCATGAGCATCCCCACGCTGGCTTGGGGACAAACCCTCCCTTGTCCCAGCTCCTGTCCCCAACAGCCTCCAGCTCACCCCAAACACGTTGGGTTCCTCCAACCGCAGGTGGGCTCCCGCTGAATAAATACAATAAATACATTAAATAAACCACTCAACGCTGGGTCCGCAACGAAGCATCGCCGGCGGCCAAACCGCGGCACGCGGCTGGGAGCTGCTGGGGACGGACACCCAGGCTTTTCTCAACAACAAAGCCACAAAATGGGGATATTTTGCCCCAAATGGTGTCATTTGGTAGATGGCATCATCATGCCCCAAGCGCAGCTGGGAGGGCTCAGGCTTTGGGTGTTGGTCAAGGCTGGCAGCACGGGGAAGGTGGGATGGTCAAGGGATGAAGCCACCACAGATATTTTGGGATCTCTCTGAGTTTGACAAGGAGCCGGTGGGATCTCCAGCACCCCTAACCCCATCTCCTTCCCCTCCGCACCTCCCCAGCCGCTCGGCACCATCTCCCCATCACCCATGGAGGTGGTTTCTCCTGGACTACGCATGGAGGAGCACAGTTGGGATGGCCTGATGTCTGTTGGCAGGATTAGGTCTGATTTTCTGGAGGGCCCCCCCCCCCCCAATTCCCACTCAGCCCCCAGCCCCGTCTCCATCCTCCCCTATCTACCCTACCTTCCTACTCTACCCTACAAAAACTACGTCCTCGGGGCCGGGGTTGGTGCCACCGGGGGACATCACCGGCTTGGAAGCACCCATCACGCATGGGGGCTACCCGAGGCACCCCACGGCAGTGGTGGGGGGAGAGGAGCCACCCGGGGGGTCAACCCTCTGCCCCCCCCCTCCCTGTCCCCCGGTTAACAGGGCGTAAGCTCATCCGGCGGCTCCTCCGGCGGCTCTTCCTCGCCGTGGCTACGGAGATGACGGTGAAGATGGGAACTGACGCCGAAACGCCGTCCACACTGCGGGCAAGGGAAAGGCTTCTCACCGGCATGCGCCCGTCGGTGCTTAGCCAACGCCGAACCATCAGCAAACGCCTTGCCGCAATCGGGACAGGCGTGCCGGGGACCGGCGTGAGCCCGTTGGTGCTTATGGAAGTGTAGGGTGCTGTTGAAGCTCTTCCCGCAATCGGCACAGATGTGGGGTTGCCCGCCAGCGTGGGTACGTTGATGCCGGTAGAGATGGGAGGTCCGGCCGAAACGTTTGCCACAGTCCCCGCATTGGTAGGGTCGTTCGCCAGTATGGATACGTTGATGTCGTTCCCAATGAGAGCTCCAGGAAAAACTCTTCCCGCAATCACCGCAACGGTACGGTTTCTCACCGCCGCCGTGGAGGCTACGCCGATGCCGGGCATATTGGGCGCGGGCGCCGAAGGCTTTACCACACTCTTCGCAACGGAAAGGACCATCACCCAGATGAAGGCGTTGGTGTTTGACCAACGCCGGCCCGTCACCAAAACTCTTCCGGCATAGGGTGCACTTGTAGGGTCGTTGGCCGGTATGGGTACGTTGGTGCCGGTCAAAATGGAGGGTGCTACCAAAACTACGCCCGCAATAAGTGCAGATGTAAGAGCGACCGCCGGCATGGGTGCGTTGGTGCCGGTAGAGGTGAGAGCTACGGCTAAAACGCTTACCGCATTCAGGGCACTGGTAGGGCTTCTCACCAGTATGGACACGTTGGTGACGGTCAAAATGGGAGCTCCAACTGAAGCTCTTACCGCAGTGACTGCATTGGAAGGGCAACCGACCGGTGTGCAACCGTTGGTGGGTCACCAGCTCCTTGTTACGGCGAAAACTCTTCCCGCACTCCTCGCATTTATACGGCAACCCACGGGGACGCGCCGGTGGAGCCGGTGGACCTGGCCGTTCGGCAGCATGAGCCCGTTGATGCCGGTAGAGGTTGGAGCTGACGTTGAAGCTCTTACCGCAATGGAGGCAGAGGAAGGGTTTCTCACCGGTGTGGGTCCGCCGGTGTTTGCTGAAGTGGGAGCTGCAGCTGAAGCTCTTGCCGCATTCCCCGCACTCGTAACTCTTCTGCAACACAATGATGCTCTTGAAGTTGGAGAAGGTGCCAGCTCCTGCTCCGGTTTTACCGCCGCGCCGACCTCCTGCCGCGCCGGGAGAGTCGATCTGCTGGACCACGGTCCAACGCAGGGTTTCCCGTGCCGGGCTCCGTTCGCCCGGTGAACCCTCTTCGGGGTGACCCAACAAAGCGGCCGTATCCATCTCTACGATCTCGGGATCGCCTGCTGTCTGGGGGTCCGTCTCGGGGTCACTCGGTGTCCCTGGGACAGCGGGAGGGGGGCAAAAGGGGGTCAATCCCAGTGGGGGGGGGGGGCTAACGGGGATGGAGACCCCCTTCCCGTGGGACAATCAAGGGGGCTGGGCTGGTGCACCCCGTAACTTTGAGCTTCTTGGCATGTCCTTGGTACAGAGACCGAGGACACGGATTCCGTTTGGGGGACACACCACGGGATCCGGGTGCCCGTGGGGGGGGTCTCCATCCCCTTCCCAAAGCTGAAGCGCGATGAGGACACCCCCCGCACCCCACCCCATCCTCGACACTTACTCTGCATCACCGGGGGGTTGTAGGCGTCCTCCTCCCTGTCACCCCCAAAAAGCACCGTCTGCTCCGGCTCCGCAGCCCCCCAGGTATCCATCGCCCGTTCCCGCACCTTGGCTGGTGACACGGGGATCCTGGAAAGCCGAGGGCACCCCGTCACCATCCCGCAGCCCCCCCCCCCCTGCAAAAGCATCGCCAAGGTCTCGGTGAAGTTTGGGGTTCAGCAGGATGGTGGGTGCACCCCTCCCGCATGGGGGGTCCTGGTGCCTGGCATGGGGAAGTGTTTCGGGGTCCTGTTTTGTGGCGTGTCCCTGTGCCCCGTGGTGACACAGGCAGAGGGGGGGGGACACAGGATGCCAGCGGGGGGTGGCAGCTCCTGGCGCTTGGTGGGTGACACTGGATGCCGGTGTAGGACCACGTTGGGCACCCCAGGACCAGGGTGAGATGGAAGAGACCCCCCCGGTCCCCCAGCCCCTCTGCCCCACTGGGTCTTTATGGGATGGAGGGACCCCCCCCGGTCCCCCAATCCCCACTGGGTCTATATGGGATGGACAGGACCCCCCCAGCCCCACTCCCTCCCAGGTCTATATGGGATGGAGGGACCCCCCCCGGTCCCCCAATCCCCACTGAGTCCATATGGGATGGACAGGACCCCCCCAGCCCCACTCCCCCCTGGGTCTATATGGGATGGAAGGGACACCCCCCCCTGGTCCCCCAATCCCCACTGGGTCTATATGGGATGAACAGGACCCCCCCAGCCCCCCAGCCCCACTCCCCCCTCGGGTCTATATGGGATGGAGGGGACCCCCCCGGCCCCCCATCCCCTCTCCCCCCCCGGGTCTATATGGGATGGAGGGGACCCCCCCCGGTCCCCCAATCCCCACTGAGTCTATATGGGATGGACAGGACCCCCCCAGGCCCCCAGCCCCACTCCCCCCTCGGGTCTATATGGGATGGAGGGGACCCCCCCGGCCCCCATCCCCTCTCCCCCCCCGGGTCTATATGGGATGGAGGGGACCCCCCCGGTCCCCCAATCCCCACTGGGTCTATATGGGATGGACAGGACCCCCCCAGGCCCCCATCCCCTCTCCCCCTCGGGTCTATATGGGATGGAGGGGACCCCCCCGGCCCCCATCCCCTCTCCCCCTCGGGTCTATATGGGATGGAGGGGACCCCCCCGGCCCCCCATCTCCTCTCCCCCCCCCTCTCCCCCGACCGGGGACAAAGCCGGGCGGCGCCAGCAGCGTCCCCCATCCCCGGGGGGGGGGGGGGGGGGGCTGTGTGTGTGTGTGCTGGTCCTGGGGGGGGGGGGGGTGTCCCTCTTCTTTACCTGCCACCCGGGGAGAAGGGGCGAGGGGGGGGGGGGGCGACACCCCCGGCGGCAACGCGACCCCCGACGACCACAAAGGCGACTCCGGTGACTCCGTTCGTTTCGGTCCCGGTGGCTTCGGCTCGTGGCCGTGTCTGTGTGTGTCGTCGTCCCCCCCCCCCCCACTCCTCCTCCTCCTCCCCGTGTCCCCCCCCCCCCTTCCTGTCCGCCCCCCCCCCCCCGGTCCCGGTTGCTCCATCCCCTTCCTGTGTGTCCGGACTCACCGAGCCGGCGTGCAACAGCCCCGCCGCCGCCCCCCCCCCCCCCAAAAAACCTCGGCTCTTCCCCCCCCCCCTCCTTTCCCCGATTCCCCCCCCCCCCCCCCCCACACGTTGCTTCATCGCCTCCGCATCCCTCCGGTACCAGGTAACGGGGGAGACCCCCGGGGATTTTGGGGGGGGGACACGACACACACGACCCCACCCGGCCGCACCCCCCGACGGGCCCCCCCCCCCCAACCGTGGGGAGATGGGGGGGGGGGTCGGTCCCCATCATCCCCTCGCCCACCCCCCCTTCTATTTTACCCCCCCCCCCGCCTTCACCCCGTTCGGCTTTTCACCCCCCCCCCTTCCCCTCGCATCCAACCGCGTCGTGTTTTCAGCCGCCCCCCCCCCCGCACCCGCCTCCGTTATATTTTCATTTAACACCCCCCCCGCACCCACCTCCGCTGCATCCCCCCCCGCCTCCCCCATTTCTCCCCTCTTTGCATTCAACCGCGATTTTCATTTTCCCTCCAGCCCTGTTGCATTTTAACCCCCCCCATTATATTTCCGTGCCCCCCCCCTTTAATTTCCACCCCTTTGCCTTCACCTCGGTTGCATTTAACCCCCCCATCCCCATCCCCGCTCCCTGGGCTCACCCCAACCCTTATTTAAGTGCCCCCCAACCTTCCGGGGGGGCATCTGGGGGGGGGTGTCCCTTCCCACAGGGTAGATGCTTTGGGGTGAAGCACCCTAAAACACCCGGGGGGGGTGTCATACCCCAGCACCCATCGCCCCCCAGCCATGACACCCCCAGGGTGATGTGGGGACCCCTTGTATGGTCCCTACGTCCAGCCAGACGTGGGGGGGGGGGGGTGTGTGCTCTATTTGGGGGGGAGTCCCCCAGCACCGTGGACCCCAATACCTGAACCGGAGCCATTTGCATTGCAGGGACCGGTGACATCCCCCCCCCCCCCCCAAAACGTGCCAGCACCGGGACGAGCCTGGACCACTGGGACAAGATGCAGGAGAGCTACGAGAGCGTCATCTCCCTGGGTGAGGCTCTTAATTTCCCCTAATTTCTCCCTAATTTATTATTACTCAAGAAGACTAAAATTAAATTAATTGGCCTTCATTAGTGGCTGAATTCATAACGGTGTAAAACCACCAAAATCGCCAGGACTGAGCTTAAATAGAGCCTGGGGGGGTTTCAACTGGCACCACATTTCCAACCGCGGCTTTATGCCTCTGGTGTCCTTGGCCATCCCCATCCTGGCGTTACAATTTTTGGGGTGGAAAGAGCTATAACCAGTATCCAACTGTCTCCCCTAGCTGAGGAAATCGCCATCAGTTGGCCACGGATCACCGCCTTTGCCGAATCACACCGAAGGAGGGGGTTGGTGTCCGGTAAGTCACCAATCGTGCTGCTGGTTGGCGCCGGTGATGACCAGGAGCATGTTTTGGAAGCCCCAAAACCATGGGTTGATGGGTGCAGGAGATGGGAAAGCCATCGGATACGGCTGCCGCGATCCCGGGAGGGATGTGGGCAGCCAACCGGTGGGTTTTCAGCGGCGGGGCCGGATCCTCACCTCCTTTTTTCCCTGTAGACGATGGGTTGTTGAGCGAGAACGAAGAGGAAGACCCGCCACCGGGTGAGCTGGAGAAGGTGGATGCCGAGGGGATGCCAGCAGGAAAGCCCAAGGGGACCAGCCCCACCAATGCGGAGGGGACAAAACCCAGTGATGGTCCCCAAAAAACAGAGAACCAGCCCAGAAAGACATCAGGCAAGCGACAGGGTAAATCAGGCCACCGAGGCTTCAAGAAATTCCCCCCGCGGAGCTTGCTCAGCCACAGCCGCTGCCACGACTGCGGCAAAGCTTTGGCTTTCGGTTCAGCCTTCAACAAACGCCGACGAGGGACCGAACGACCCCATAAATGCCCCGAATGTGGGAAATGTTTTCGGCTCAGCTCAACCCTCATCACCCATCAGCGCCGGCACGCCGGCGATAAACCCTACAAGTGCCCCGACTGCGGCAAGACCTTCAGCGTTGGCTCGGCGTTCATCCAACATCAACGGGTGCATGCCAGCGCCGGTGCCGGCACAGCACCTTGCCAATGCGGTGTCTGTGGGAAGAGTTTCCCAGCCAGCGCCAGTTTGGTGAAGCACCAAAAATTACACCTGGAGGAAAAACCCTACAAATGTGGGGATTGTGGGAAGGGTTTCAACTGGAATTCACATCTGGAGCGGCATCGCCGGATCCACACCGGCGAAAAGCCCTACGCCTGCCCCGAATGCGGTAAAAGCTTCAGTTGGAGCTCCCACCTCGACCGGCATCGCCGTACCCACGCTGGCACCGGCGAACCCGCTTGCCGTTGTGCCGATTGCGGTCGCTGTCCAGCTCCTCGCGGCACTGAAGGCTCCAAAACCCCCGAGAAGCCCTTGCAGTGCGGTGAATGCGGGAAGGGCTTCACCAAGAGCACGGCGTTGGCCAAGCACCGGCGCGCTCATGCCGGCGAGAAGCCCTACAAGTGTGGGGAGTGTGGGAAGGGTTTTGGCTTGAACGCCGCGTTGCTGCAGCATCAACGGAGCCATGCTGCCGGCAAACCCTACCAATGCGGTGATTGCGGTAAGAGCTTTGCCTGGAGCTCCCATCTTGACCGGCATCGGCGTATCCATATGGGTGAGAAACCCTACCGTTGCGGGGATTGCGGGAAGAGTTTCTCCCAGAGTTCCCACTTGGAGAGGCACCAACGCGTCCACGCCAGCGCCGAGCAACCCTGCCAGTGCACTGATTGTGGTAAGAGCTTCTTGGCCTCCAACAAGCGCCGGCGGCTGTTGACCGGCACCGGTGAACGACCCTGTAAGTGCACCGATTGTGGCAAGAGCTTTCTTTGGGGTGCCCGTGCCCGACCGGCACCAGAGAGGACCCATAAGTGCAGCGAGTGTGGGAAGAGCTTCACTTACAGGGCGGAGAACGTCAAGCACCAAGGGACACAGACAGGGGAGAAACCCTATACTTGCCCTGAATGCGGGAAGAGCTTCGGGCAAAATTCGGCATTGGTGAAACATCGCCGGATGCATACAGGAGAAAAGCCCTACAAGTGCGGGGATTGCGGGAAAAGCTTCAGCGTCCGCTCCAACCTCATCAAACATCAACGGACCCACCTTGGCGAGAAGCCCTACAAGTGTCCCGATTGCGGGAAGGGTTTCATCCAGAAGTCGGACCTCACCAAGCACCGCCGGATGCATACCGGGGAGAAACCCTACAAGTGCAACGTCTGCGGTAAATGCTTCAGTGTCTCCTCCAACCTTATCAAGCACCAACGCATCCACCTTGGCGAGAAGCCCTACCAATGTTCCGAGTGTGGCAAGAGCTTCATCCAACGGTCCGAGCTCACCATCCACCAGCGCGTCCACACCGGCGAGAAGCCCTACAAGTGTCCCGAGTGCGGCAAGTGCTTCAGCCGTAGCTCCCACCTCAACCGCCACCAACGCACCCACGCCGGGGACAAGCCCAAAGCCACCGCTGCTGCCGCCGCTGCCGCCACCGCTGGCAGCCCCCTGCCACCCTCCGGCGCCTTCTCCAGCACCGCCTTCTCCCCGCCGTTGGGCGGTTCGGCGGCCCCCATCCCCTCGCTGCCCTCCTTCCCTGCCTCCCCCTCGCCCCTGCCCATCCCTTCCCTCTCCAGCCCTGCCCTGGACCTGCCGTGGGCCCTCTCCTTCCCTGCCCGCGCCTTCCCCCACCCCTCCTTCCCCTCGGCCCCCGCCTCGGGGGCCCAGACCTCCTCCCTCATCAACTGAGTGGTGCCCGGCCCTGGCCGCAGCTCCATCCTCCTCCCAACCTCCCCAGACGCTCGCCCAACGCCCAACCGGCGTTGGCCTCAAAGACCCATTGTTGGGAGGGCTTGTTCCTGCCCAGAGCCGTTCAGCCTTCGTGGGTAATTAATGATCTCTCTGATTAGGGGATGAGGCAGCTCCTCCAACCCCGACCACAGCCCCAGCTCCATCCTCCTCCCTACCTCCCCAGACGCTCGCCCAACGCCCAGCCGGTGTTGGCCTCAAAGACCCACCGTTGGCGGGCTTGTTCCCACCTGGAGCTGTTCACTTTTGGTGGCTAATTAATGACCTCTCTAATTAGGGGATGAGGCAGCTCCTCCAACCCCAACCACAGTCCCAGCTCCATCCTCCTCCCTACCTCCCCAGCCGCTCACCCAACACGCATTCTTGGTTGGCCTCAAAGCTCCAGTGTTGGGGGGCTTATTCCCACCCAGAGCCGTTCAGTCTTGGTGGCTAATTAATGATCTCACTAATTAGGGGATGGGGAAGTCCCCCTCATGCCGTGGCTCCATCCTTCTCCCACCCTCCCCAGCTGCTCACCCAACACCCATCCTGGACAGACCTCAAAGCCCCGGTGCTGGGGGACTTATTCCCACCCAGAGCTGTTCAACCTTCATGGCTAATTAATGATCTCGCTGCCGGCATTGGCTGCTCCCCACTGGGGTTCCCCCCAGCTCCACACTGGGACCCCAACCTCCATCCCAGTCCCCCCATTCCCCACCCCACCACTCATCCCAGCATCTCCCGTTGGTGTCCCCCAGAGCATCTTCCCACCTTGCCCCTCTGCTTCCCATTGGATGAAGGTCCACGTCATCACCCCCATCCAGGTACCACCCTCTGCTCCCACCTTGGAACATTTTGGGAGAAAAACCAGCAGAAACGGGGGTTTTCCCATGCCGCTGCATCACCTTCTGCCCGCCAGGGAACTGCCGTAAGGGACTTGGGGATATTTCCACATCCCTGTCTCCTGCGGCGTCTCCCTGAGCTCGTCTTATCCCACGTCATTCCTCAGAAATGGAGCCGGTCGGGGTTTTCGTCTTTTATTTTTTATTATTTTTTTCCTTTTGGAAAGAAAATACTTTGGGGCAAAACCACGCAATTTTGTGACGTCATTTTTCAGGCACTTACTGGAATATTTTGGGGGGTTTTGTTGGTTTTCTTCTTTTTCCACGCGGACTTTGCAAAAACTTTCATGCGTTTGTGGTGGGTTTTTTTAATTATTATTACTGATTTTCCTGAATTTTTATGTTTGCTTTTGCTCCGTCCCTCAGAGCGGGATTCGGCGCATTTCGGTACTATCAGGAGAAGGCGGCAGCAGTGCTTTTTTTGCTGCCTGAAATCCTGATTTCTCCCATTTCCCAATTTCTCCCCATTACCAGGGGAGCAAGGGCTTCTCGGGGGAAAATAAATGAAGAAAATTTTAAAAATTTAAAGAAAAAAACACTAAAAGAAACAGAAAGGGTTACATGCAAAATATAAAAGCATCAAAAAAAATACAGAAGAAAAATAATTAAGGCTGAGAATGACTTTTTTTCCCTGAAAGAGGATAAAAAGCTGAAATAAGACTTTTGGAAAAGTAAGGAATTGCTGAAATCTCTGGAATTGGGAAGGTTTCAACTGAAAACAGAACAATTCAAGAAGTGTGGAGGTGCTACGGGAAGGACTCGTTGTGTTTATTGAAAAAAATAAAGAAGTTTAAAATATTGGCAAGAGGAACAGGTAGTAACGTAGGTGCAAAAAAAAAGAGGAAAAATATCAAAATATGGAAAAAAATTATAGAAAATGAAAAAGAAGAGGAGGAAAAGAAAGCAAAGGACATATGGAATAGAAAAAAATTGGTGATAAAAATAGAGAAAGGGATAAAACCAACCATCCTAAAGAAGTACCAGAGCCTGTGTCAGGCAGCGATTGCAGGCAGCGCCGCAGGAAGCGGGAGCCGAGCCGGCGTCGGATGTGGCAGCACCGGGAATTGCTGCCAGACCATTGGATGCAGAAAAAAATAAGAATTTAAAAAAAAAAAAATAAAATGCCCGGAGTGGAAGGAATAGGCTCTCGGTGTTTGCTCGAGGGTTGTGAAG
This sequence comes from Buteo buteo, assembly GCF_964188355.1. Lineage (NCBI taxonomy): Eukaryota > Metazoa > Chordata > Aves > Accipitriformes > Accipitridae > Buteo > Buteo buteo. Next base: position 891,645 of record NC_134202.1, read on the forward strand.
CTCAGAGGTGCGATGGACGGAGGAAGAGGAGGCACAGTGGGATGCGGGATGCGGCCGTGGGATGCGGAGCTGCACCATCCCCTTGCCCGATTAAACAGCCCCTGAGGATTGTCCCCAGCTCCGTGCGACGTGTTTTGGGGACCTGCCTGGCTCCCCGGCCAACCCCGCTGCAAAACCGGGGTGTCACCGATGGCACAACCATGATGCCACTGGTGGTAGAACCAGGACATCACAGCTGGCACAACCAGGATGTCACCGATGGCACAACTGGGATGTCACTGATGGCACAACCATGATGTCGCTGATGGCATAACCATGATGTCACCACTGGCTCAACTGGGATGTCACTGATGGCACAACCGGGATGTCACAACTGGGATGTCACCAATGGCACAACCAGGATATCACCGATGGCACAACTGAGATGTCATCGCTGGCACAACCAGGGTGTCACCGCTGGCACAACCATGATGTCACCAAGGATGTTAATTCTCTCTTTGCGTCGCAGGGGGACCCTCCGGATACCCCCACTGGGTTTGGGTCCCCAATCCCCTCCGAGGGGCTGCCTTGAAGGCAGCACCAGCTCCACTTTGGGGGAAGAAACTTGTTTGAAGGAGCCCCAAAATCTCATGTTCTTGCCTCAGTTTTGGCCGGTGGTCAACAGGAGCTGCTGTTGGGGATGGCTTTTGACACCCACCTCCAAATCACCCCAGCAATGCACTAATTATGCATTAATGAGTGCACTAATTACATGCTCCCATGCAGATGCTGCCCTGCCTTGGGGCTCTCCGGCCAATTTGGGCCAAATTAGCCCAAAATCAAGGGCATGGTGAGATGATGTGGCTTGGTGGCTTGGTCACCTCTCCAATGCTGGGCTCTGTGGATGGGGTCACCAAGGGGGGGGACGACAAGGAAACCCCCTCCCCATCACCCCACAGAGCCCAGGACCTTGCAAATGGAAAGCGGGGAAGCGGGAGGAAGAGGAGGGATGGGGATGAAGTCAAGAACTTCCCCCGGGGTTCAAATAATTGAATTATTTTAGGAGGACACGGTGACCATGCCATGGGGTGCAGGGTCCTAAATGGAGCCACAAGGGACAAAATTCACCCCAAAAAGATCATGGAGGGCTTCAGAGAGGATATTTTGGGGGAAAAAACCCACACTGAACTGCGATTTAAGTGAAATTTATATATTTTCTGGTGTTGTCCGTGCTTCCGAAACCGGCGTGGACGTGTCGCTGTGCTGCTTGTCAACGGTCCCCTCCATGTCCGCTTTCGGGGACTGCCTCGCCTCGTCACCGCAGCTCGCGTCTCTTTTTTTTTTTTTTTTTTTTTTTTTTTTTTGGAGTCGCTTTCTTTCCATGAGTAGTAATAAATTAGAGCCTAGCTACCCTGGCGGTGCTGCGGTCCTTTCCCTTGGTGTGCTGAAAAGTGGTTGTTCCTCTTCCATTTGCTTTGGAGGGCTTCAAACCACGTCCAGATCCAATTTTCCAAGGATTTTTTTTTCCCTTTTCCCTTTGGTTGGCTTTCCAGTTGGGTTGCCCCATTTGAAGCCCAGTTGCAACTCAGCCTGCAGTTAAAAATGTGCATTTTCCAGTGCAAGATTCCCATGAATCCAGTAAAAATGTGTCAGGATGGAGGAAAGTGTTGAGCCTTCACCAGCTGAATCCTTCGGTGGTGGACAGCCAAGAGCGTGGTGGCACCGAAACCACCTTTTTAACCCCAAAAGGCCACTCCACTTGGACCATGGGGGAGGGTTGGGTCTCAGCATGTCCCTAGGGCTGCTCCAAACATCTGCCGTTGAACCCCAAGGTGAAGAAATTAAATTAAACTCCTCGAAGGCTCCAAGGGTCACCACCAGTCACGGCCACATCTCACCCACCCAAGCGAGGAGCAAGCCCATGGGGCAGATCAGCCCACGGCCATGCGTGGATGCTACTCCAAGAAGTCCTGCAGAAGGACCAAAATTCCCAGGGCTGGGCTTAAACAGAGCCCCTGCGCCGTGGGCGGAGGGTGGTGGGGTTCCCAAGCGGGGATGATCAGGGTTGTTAATAACCATTAGTACCCTCAGCCTCCAAAATGGTTTTTAGGGTGACTCTGCAGCACATCTCCAAGGGGTTCAGGATGTCTCCAATGGAGTTCAGCATGTCTTGAAGAAGCTCAGCATGTCTTGAAAGGGTTAGGCACATCTCCAAGGGGTTCAGCTCATCTTGAAGGGGTTCAGGACACCTCCAAAGGGGTCCAGCATGTCTTGAAGGAGCTCAGAATGTCTTAAAGGGCTTCAGCACATCTTGAAGGGTTTCTGGATGTCTCCAATGGGGTTCAGCATGTCTTGAAGGGGTTCGGCATGTCTTGAAGGGGTTCAGCACATTTCCAAAGGGGTTCAGGATGTTTCCAAAGGGGTACAGCACATCTCAAAGGAGCTCAGCATGTCCTGAAGGGGTTCAGCACGTCTTGAAGGGGTTCAGCATGTCTTGAAGGGGTTCAGCACAAGCTCAGCGTGTCTCCAAAGGGTTCAGCGCATCTTGAAGGGGTGCAGCACATCTCAAAGGGGTTCAGAACATCTCCAAAGGGGTTCAGCATATCTCCAAAGGGATTCAGCACATTTCCAAGGGATTCAGCACACCTTGAAGAGGTTCACCACATCTCCAAGGGTCTTGGCCACTTCCCGGGGAGATGCAGGCAGTGCCAGCACCTTGGGGGACTTAATCAGGGAGGAAGAGCAGCCCCCCTCCCACCCCATGGATTGGGGGAAGGCAGAGCACCCCGAGTCAAGTGTCAGCCCCCCAACTCTGGGGCACGCTGCTTCCTCGGCCACTATCCCCGTGCCCACCCCAGGGACAAGGAGCCAGTGCCAGCCCTGTCACCACCCCACAGCTCTGCCATGGGGCAGAGACACCCCCCCCAGGCACAACCCTATTTTGGGGTCCAACCTAGGGACATCCCCCAAGCCCTCCTGGACTTGGCTCTGCTGGAGCAGAAGGTTCTGAGGAAACATCTGCAGGGGGCACGGTGCCAGGAGGGGAACAGGGTGGGGTCTTTATTTTTAGATGGATATTAAATTTCTGTTGTCTTAATTAAATTGCTGCCAGGGTTGGGGAGGAGAAGGGGCCTGAGTAGAATATGTATATATTCCTACTTCTATTTGGGAAAGGTTTTAATGAATAACTGTCTTAATAAATGCATAAAAAGAAGATGTAAGATTTTTTTTTTTAATGCTGGAACCACAGTTACAAGGTAATTATGGTGGCCATGCTATGGGATAGTTATAAAAATGGAAAAAACCTGAATAAATCTGAAGTCTTAATCTGGGAAAAAAGAGGATGAAGAGGAGTATGGGGGAGCAACATTAAACCACAAGAGGCTTCCTGTACAGCAGAGCATGAAAGCAGGTCTTTGGTGAGCAAAAGGCAGTGCTGCTTCTTTGAATGAATAGTCGATACATGGAAAAAAACCTTATTTTTTTCATTAAGATGAAAAAAGATCTGAAAAATCTGATGGGTATAAGCAGACAAGTGTGAAAACCTGGCAAGAAAATGGCCATAGAGAATGGTAAAGTGGTAAAGTGGCTGTGTCCTGTCCCCTCCGCGGGAGCGAGAGCCGCAAAGGCATTTCTGGCATGCCAAAGATTTGCCTGCAACGTCCTCCCGAACCCAAAGGTTTCACATGGTTTGCTCCCTGAAGGGCAAACGCGACCACTCCACCGAATGCCTAAAATAGCCAGCGAGGTGAAGCCGTGCCGGGGGGGGAGAACTCTTGCCCGGGAGCAGCTGCGGACGTTTCTCCTATCTTGGATTTCTCCACATGACACCAGGACGAGCCGGTCCCTTTGTTCCTTACAGCTCCAGAAAGTCAGATACAACTACAGACTCTCCAAACAACCCAACATCCGTATGAACAGGACATCCACGCTGCTCTTGAAGCATCGCCTCCATCCCTGCCTCATCTGGCACCACGGAGAAAAGTTTGCCTCCGTCAAGGTGTTGGCTCCGTCAAGGTTTCAGCTCCATCAAGGTTTTGGTTCCACCAAACCCTCCCTGCAAGGAACTGTGACATGATTCCCCCTGCCTTGGGACCTTCTGTGTCGCAACTCATCTCATGGATAGAGACCACCAGTCCTTATAACACGTGGACCACCCCATACAGCTGAGATGCACCCTCTCATGAAGGCTGTGGAGACCCTCTTGCCAAGGGAATTACCATCCCCTGCCCCAGGAGAAGACGTAGAGCTCTAGCACACATCATGCCGGTCCTTCATGCATGTGGAGTGGGCCCTTGCACCCCTGGGGTCTGCAGCCAGGTCCTCCCAACAGCTCCAAAACTGGGGGATCTTGCCCCATGTGCCTGCCAACACCACCCAGGACTTGGGGACACCTCACCTTGATGGTCATCGCTCAGGACTTTGAGGACTTGATGGCCCCAAAGGCTTAGAGAGCCTGGAAGACCCACCTGGACTTTATTTCTCCCACCTATCCTGGTGGGTCTCCAGGCTTTTTTGGTGGAAACACCATAAGGAATAAATCAGACTTCCCACACACACATCTTGGGGTTGAGCACCAGCCCCAAAACCCCACTGAGCTCCTTCTCCCTGCCCAATTTTGGGGTGATCTGTGGGGTGCTGCTACCTGACACCCACCACCATCAAGCCAGGAAAGGTGTCACCTGCTTTCCCCATCCTTGGTGGGAAAGCTGGAGCTCCTCTTCCCACCCCAAAACAGGCTTATGTATGGACCCGCTGGTGACGGATGAGGGACGAGCTCTCACTGAAGCTCTTCCCGCAGCTCAGGCAGGTGAAGGGCTTCTCCCCGGTGTGGGTCCTCTGGTGCCGGTGGAGATGCGAGAGGCGTCCAAAACCCTTCTCACACTCGGGGCATCTGTAGGGCTTCTCCCCAGTGTGGATACGTTGGTGGGTTATCAGGTTGGAACTATCGTTGAAGCTCTTCCCGCACTCGGGGCAAGCATAGGGCTTCTCACCCTTGTGGGTCCTCTGATGGGAGAGGAGGTGGGAATGGAGGCTGAAGGTCTTCCCACACTCGGCACAACCGTAGGGTCTCTCTCCGGTGTGGATCCGGCAGTGCTTGGTCAGGTCCGAGCTCTGGCTGAAGATCTTCCTGCAGACGGTGCAGGTGTAAGGCTTGTCCCCAGTGTGGGTCTTCTGGTGGATCAGGAGGACAGACCTATAGCTGAAGCTCTTCCCACACTCAGGACATCCATAGGGTCTCTCCCCAGTGTGGACCCGCTGGTGGATGAGGAGGTTGGACCTTTGGTTGAAGCTCTTCCCGCAGTCGGGACAACTGTAGGGTCGCTCGTGGGTGTGGGTACGCTGGTGGGCGATGAGGTGGGAGCTGCGCCCAAAGCTCTTCCCACACTCAGGACACTTATAGGGCTTCTCACTGGTGTGGACTTGCCCGTGGGTGGCCAGGGATGGTCCACAGGGAAAACTTCTCCCACCCTCCCCGCAGACGTCATCTCCAGCAACGGGACCAACTGGCCACATTCGGTCCCCCATCCCACCACCCCTCATCCCCTTCTCCACCCATTTCCCAGCCCCGCGTTGTCCCATCCTGGCTACTCTTCGGCGTGTCTCCATCCTCTCACCATCTCTGCCCTCCTCACCATCCATGGTCCCATCACCTGCAAGGACAGACGTGCTGGTGTGGGATCCCACTGTCCCACCAAGCCCCTGCACGTCCCCAATGGATGAAGGTTTGGAGCCAAGACGCGGAGACGATCCACTCCAACCATCTAGCTCAAGCGAGGTCTTCTAGACCCACGTCCATGTCCTTGAGTATCTCCAAGGATGGATGAGCTCCAGGAAGCCTCTTCCAACCTTCTTCCATCATGGAATAACTCACGTTGGAAGGGACCCATAAGGATCATCGTGTCTAACTCCTTGCAGGAGGACAGTGCCCAAAAAATAAGCTTTTTTTTTTTTTAAGGTTTAAGCAAAATTTCATGGTTTGGGGTTTTTTTTTTCTGATTTGTGCCCAGATTTCAAAGGAAAAGAGGGGAAAAAATTAAAAGGAGCTTCATAATTTCCCACCTTTTTCTGCCATCAGGACTTGGTGAAGCTCAAGGGTTTCTTCTTGGGGGGGGTGTCCCCCCAAACTTTGGGGACCACCTTCACCCCCAGACTTTGGGGATCACCCCCCCTGCTCACCCCCTCCCTCACCCCACCCCACCCCCGTTTTGGTCCTTTTTTTAACGATGGTACAAAATAATCTGCCCTGATTCCCGTAGGAAATTGGGTATTTCCATAGAAAAATAGGGAGACACCCCCCAACACCGCCCTCCAAAAAAAAAAACAACCCATACGGCGTCCCGGTCCAGCGCCCCGGGGATGCTCGGGGGAGGCAGCCGGATGCCTGGATCTCCCCCCCCCGCCGTTCCCGGTGCCTGTTGCAGGCCGGGTCGGTGTGGAAGGACACAGGAAAGGGCTGCCCCAGCTCGGAGGAAGAGGAGGAGGAAGGTCGGAGCCGGCAGGTACCGGGGGAAGAACGGGGGCGGCTCCGGGGATGCTCCGCCTGGACCCGGGGGGATGCCCCGGGGGGATCCGGGGATGCTCGGCTCGGTCCTGGGGATGCTTTTCCCGGTCCCAGGGATGTTCTACCCGGTCCTGGGGATCCTTTTCCCGGTCCCGGGGATGTTCTACCCGGTCCTGGGGATCCTTTTCCCGGTCCCGGGGATGTTCTGCCCGGTCCTGGGGATCCTTTTCCCGGTCCCAGAGATGTTCTACCCGGTCCTGGGGATCCTTTTCCCAGGGATGTTCTGCCCGGTCCTGGGGATCCTTTTCCCAGGGATGTTCTGCCCGGTCCCGGGGATAGTTTTCCCAGTTCCAGGGATGTTCTGCCCGGTCCTGGGGATCCTTTTCCCAGGCCCAGGAATGCTTTCCCCGGTCACAAGGATGTTCTGCCCGGTCCTGGGGATGCTCTTCCCAGTCCTGGGGATGTTCTGCCCTGTCCCGGGGATGTTCTCCCCAGTCCCGGGGATGCTTTTCCCATTCCCGGGGATGTTCTACCCGATCCTGGGGATGCTTTTCCGGGTCCCAGGGATGTTCTGCCCGGTCCTGGGGATCCTTTTCCCAGGCCCAGGAATGCTTTCCCCGGTCGCAGGGATGCTCTTCCCAGTCCTGGGGATGTTCTCCCCGGTCCCGGGGATGCTTTTCCCAGTCCCAGAGATGTTCTACCTGATCCTGGGGATCCTTTTCACAGTCCTGGGGATGTTTTACCCGATCCTGGGGATCCTTTTCCTGGTCCCAGGGATGTTCCACCCCATCCTAGTAGATCCCAGTCTCGGTATTTCCCTCCCGTTCCTCTCCCGGATTGCTTTAGGAACCGGTGAAAGGCTTCCCAAGCTCTTCCAGGAGGATGCTTTGCTTTTTTAACCATCACACCCAGCTAACACGCAACTGCATTTATCCCTCCAGGATCTGAACAGGGACCCCCGCCAAGGGACCTCGCATCCTCCTGCTCATCCCTGGATCCCTCCGGGTTGGAGGTTTTTGGGAATCGCAGGGACCAACGGAGGCGTTTGCTGTTTCAGGGGCTGGAGGAGGACGGGATTTCACCAACCATGCAGGAGAACCACGATGCATCAGGCTCGCCAGGTGAGCGGGTCCATGTCCCGTCCCCCGCTCCATCCCGCAAAACCTATTCAATTCCCCCTTCCCACGGTGCCCCCCTCAAGCATCGGGGATCCCTTGCTGCCCCCCCCAATCTCCCCATCCCTCACCATCTCCCCAAAATCCCTCCATCCCTCCCTACCTTCCCAAATCCTCCCATCCCTCCCTGCTCTCATCCCACATCCCCCCATCCCTCCCTGCCCTCATCCCAAATTTCCCTGCAGGCGAGGGACAAGCCAGCGCTGGGATGAGCACAACCACACCGAACTATGAGGAAAATCCCCCGGGAACAGATTCGGCTCATCCCTTTCTCCCTGGAAAGGGGTTCAACACCCCGGAGGACCCAATCCCAAGGGATAAGAGGAGATTTTTATGCACTGAATGCGGGAAGAGTTTCAACCACAGCGCCTACCTCCTCCGCCACCAACGCATCCACTCTGGAGAACGTCCTTATCCCTGTCCAAAATGCGGGAAAACTTTTACCTGGAATTCCCACCTGAATTCCCATCAAAAAACCCATACGGGGGAAAAACCCCATCGTTGTCCCGAATGCCAGAAATGCTTCAGCCGTCGATCCAACCTCCTCCGTCATCAACGCCTGCACGGGGTGGAAATTCCTTATGGGAAAAGCTTGAAGGCTGATCGTATCCTGCATTCCCAGAGCCGCCCAGATGATATTCCCTATATTTGTTCTGAATGTGGGAAATGTTTCAGTGCTCGCTCCAATCTTTTCCGTCATCAGCGTATCCATACTGGAGAAAAACCCTATAAATGTCCCGAATGTGGGAAAAGTTTCGGGCAAAGTTCGGATCTCATCCAGCATCATCGAACCCACACCGGAGAAAAACCCTTTTCCTGCTCATTTTGCGGGAAATCCTTTAATGAACGATCCCATCTTATCCGACATCAGGGTCGGCATACGGGAGAAAAACCCTATAAATGTCCGGAATGTGGGAAAAGCTTCGTACAAAGCTCAGATCTCCTTATCCATAGGCGATCCCATGCCGGCGAAACCCCCTATATGTGCACCGAGTGCGGGAAACGATTTCGGGTCAGTTCCAGCTTGGTACGACATCAAGGATTACATACGGGAGAAAAACCTTATAAATGCGGGGAATGCGGGAAAGGATTCAGCGCTCGCTCCGTCCTTGTTATCCATCAACGGCTCCACACGGGAGAACGACCCTACGAGTGTCCAGCTTGTGGGAAACGTTTCGTTCAAAGCTCTAATCTCAGTCGGCATCGACGGATCCATACGGGAGAGAAACCGTATCCCTGTCCGGCTTGCGGGAAGAGGTTCAGCGTCCGTTCGAGCTTGGTCAAGCATCAGCGGCTCCATGAGCCACCCCATAACCCCCCCAGGGAGGAGAAAGATTTAGGATGGAGCTCGCTTTATGGCGAAAAACAAGTGCAGGAAGAGGAATTGCCCCATAGATGCTCTTGAGCATCACCCCCCCCCCAAAAAAAGGGGCCTGACCCCAAAAATGTACGTGGATAGAGGGAGAAAATATATTTGTAACTTCAGGATGTGGTCAGCTCGGTGGTGTCATCCCAGATGCCCCCCCCCACCCCCCATGCTGGGTGTGTTGGGGTAGGGGGGCAGGAATGGGATCCCCACGTTCCTTGGGGTGATGAGCACCCTACCCCATTGTTTTGGGGTGGGGGGGCCAGCAATGGGACCCCCGCATCCCATAGGGTGTCAGCGATGGGATCCCTAAATCCCTTGGGGTGCTGTGAGCTGGCACCCACAGCCACCCCACCATGTTTTGGAGTGGGGGGCACAGGGATGGGACCCCCACATCCCTTGGGGTGATGAGCACCCTACCCCACTGTGGGTTTTTGGGGGGGGGGGGGCAGCAATGGGACCCCCCCTGTCCCTTGGGATGCCACCAGCTCTCTCCCTTCCCAGCCACAAACCACAGGGAACCCCAAATTTAGGGGGTCCCAGTCCGTTGACCCCCCTAACAAAATCCAGGTGTTGAACCCCCCCAAATTTTCCCCTATTTCCCCAAAATTTCCTATCTTCCCTCCAATCCTTCAAGCTGGCTCTGAAATGCCAGGTAAAACCCAAGGGGAAGAGCAGCAGTACTTCATACCCCCCAAAATAGCCTGATGTTACCCCAAAACAGCCTGATGTTACCCCAAAACGCAACCCCCAGTCCGAAGGAAATCCATATTCTTTAAAAATCAAGTAAATGGGCAAATTAAACTGATACAGATCAACCCCTTGGGGAATGAGAAGGGAATTAAGATACTTAAAAAACAGGTGTAATTTCTTCAGTTGTTAACATGGAAAATTTAGGGTATGAATATTAATGTAATTACTAACAATAGTGATATTTATTTATGTTTATAATATTTGTGGCTATTGGCTTGGTTTTTCAAGCTTCAGGGATTTGACCCTATCCCTGTAGTGGATTTTTAAAACCTCGGGAAGCAAAATCACCACCGTAGGGCTGCAACGATCCCATTCCCAAAGCCGTTATCCCCCCACAAGGCTTCGAGCTGTTCCCCAGATGCTGGAATATCATCGCGGGGGGTGTTTTTTAGGATACCTGGGGTACAACCGAGCGAATAAAACCACATGGAGGGAGGGGGGAGATATATTTTACTTGCCAGAAAATACACTCCAACCGACCCCTGGGGCTGCCTCGAACTGGTGCGGTTCTCATCACAGCCCTGGCACGGCCGCAGCCCCCCCCCCCCCAGTACCCCAAAACGGCTGTGGGGCCCCCCCGTCCTGTTAGTGCAATTTGGCTTCTGCCTCACCTTTTGCTGGAAAAGGGGGAAAATAACCCCAAATAAGAGACTGAAATTGGAGGCGGGGGGGCAGAGCTGGGGTGAAAGGAGGGGGGACAGGTAAGGGGATGTTGTGTGTCCCCCCGCCCCCAGCCCAGTGGGCAGGGTCCCCGGTACGGCATCCCCCCCCCAAGCGTTTTAGGGGTGCAGCTCCTGCATTGAGGAGGGGCCGCAACTGAGCAGCTTCGTTAGCAGCTTTGTAAGCAGCCTTGCCCACCCAGCTGCTCGCTGTCAACACCCAACACACAGCTTAACTCAGTGTCCCAATGCCGGGCACACACAGCCCCATGGGACATGGCTCCCACCGCCCACCCCACACTTCATCCACCAAATTCGGAGGGGTGAACACCAACAGCCCCCCAAATTTTGGCCCCCGACGGCGTCACCTTTGTCAACAAGGGGCTTCCAAGCGTCACCCCATCAGCTCTGTCCTCCCCCCTGCAGCCTCTGCGGGAGATAACGGCGGCACACACCGACCCCGCTCCGTCTTTTTGGGGTTCCCCAGGGAGGAGAGAAGCCACAAGAGGGGGCAGGCTCGGGGTGGCGGAGGCTAAAGGCTGATGCTTCGGTGATGTTTGAAGTGACCCTGCCCACCCCGGCGCTGCTCTCGTTCCTCCAGCTCGTCGCTGTTGAGGCTGGTAGCGTCCGACAAGCCCAATAAATGTTCGACCGAGTCGAACTTCTGCAGGTCGGAGGCGATGGTTTGAAGGCTGAGCACCGAAAGTGTGTCGGCTGGGGGGCACTCGGCCCCCAAATGTGTCCCTTCTGTCACCCCCACCTCGGTACCGGCGTGTTGAGGACTGGCTTCGGCTCCCACCGGCGAAGCTCGACGAACAATGAGGCGTTGGAGACGGCGAGCGTGGATCTGTTCGCTGATCTGTTCCAGGTTACGCAGGGCCACCGAATAACGCGTCTTGGCTTGTGACACCAACCGCTCCAGCGCCGTCACCTTGGCCTTGTGCTCCTGTGGGAGATGGCATTGGCCACCACGGCCATCTCAGCATCCCAGTGTCCCTTCCCAAAATGAGGGGCAGACCCCACCAGCCTCCTTTTCTTCCCCCTCTCCACCTCATCCTGAAAACTGGCAAAAAGCAGCAGGATCCTCCCCAAAATGGGATCCCCGTGCCCCTCACCAGCCTGATGTGCCCCACCGCAAGTGGTAAAGCCATGTGTCCCCCGCCCAGTACCTCGAGAATCTGGTTGAACTGGGCTTTCAGCTCAAAATAAGGCTTGCTCTTAACAATGACACGCTTGAGGGACTTCTGGAGGGCTTGGACCTTGGCCTCAGCTTGCTGACACAGCTGGGTCACGCGCTGGTGCTCCCGCTCGCTCCGCAGCCGCTCTTCCTCCGCCTCATTGACCTGAGAACACCCCAAAACCCCTTCAGAAGCGGGGTCTCCTCTGTCCCCATCATCCCCAACTTCCAGCCACCTCCTCTCAGGCCCCACCCCAACCCTCCCTGAAGATGAAGACACACACCCCCCCCCTCGCCCGTACTTTGCACGTAGCATGGTTGAGCATCTCCTGCCAGGTGGGATCCAAACGGTTCTTGTCGGCCATGACCCCCTGCTCTGCCACAAAAACCATCTCGCGAGCAGCGTTGTGCATGCTGACAGCTCGCTCGTACCGCAACGCCGCTTTCTGCGTCTCCTGCTGAGCCTGCGCGGCAAGCGGGGGTTACGACACTGGGGAGGGGGGAAAAAAAAAAAAAAAAGACACACACACACGCCCCCCCATCCTTCTGCACCCCTGGGGGAGAGCGGTACCTCCTTGGCAAGGCGCCGGGCTTCATAGTAAGGTCGAGCTTTCTCAATGCAGTTGCCCAACTGGGAACCTTGGGCGTTGAGCTTCCTCGCCGATTCGGAGAGGATCCGGCGATAGGCGGTGCGGGCTTCCTGGAGGCGAGAAGCAGGGAACATCTCATCCCCATGTGCCCTCATCCTCCATCGCGCCACCCAGGGAGACCCCTCAGCAGCAGGTTTTTCCTTCCCAACCACCCCACTGAGCCCAAAACCCAGCAGAGACCAGCATGAAGGTGACCAGTTAAGGACCAGGGAGACCAGTTAAGGACCAGGGAGACCAGTTAAGGGCTGGGAACAAGGGTTGGGGGACTGGTTAAGGGCTGGAGGACAAATGAAGGGCTAGGGGATAAAGACTGGGGACCCAATTAAGGGTTGGAGGGACCAGTTAAGGGCTGGGGAACCGGTTAAGGGCTGGAGGACCGGTTAAGGACCAGGGAACAAAGACTAGGGGACCAGTTAGGGACTGGGGGAAAAGCTCACATCCAGCTGGAGCTCCACCCGGTTGATCTCCTCGTTAGCTTGGTTGAGATGCTCCAGCTCCTCCTGGGGAAGGGAGAAGCCAAACAAGGGGTGGGGGAAGAGAAACGCAACCCCCAAATCTGTCGTGCCCCCATTCCCCCCCAAAAAACAAGGGGAACCAGGAAAAAGACCTTTCCTGCACCCACTCCTCACCTGTATCCTGGGGTCCAGCTCTTCCTCCTCCTCCTCCTCCTCCTCTCCTACCACTTTTGGGGGTGCCCTGGGTTCCTCGCCCTCACACGCTCCTCCTGAAACGGCCGCCCCTGCCTCATCTTCATCCCCCCCCGGGGAGACTCCCAGCTGCCCGGGAGGCGTCTGACGTCCGTCCCCTCCATTTGTCCCCCAAACCAGCCTCTCTTCCGCGTCCCCCATGGCGGGATCCCCCCCAATCCGGGCGACGTCGGAGTCTGCTTCGCTTCAGGGGGGGGCCAGCATCTTTGCGGGGGGGCCATTCAGCGCCAGCCCACCCCGCGTGGAGCAAGGGCCCCTATTTCATTTTGGGGGTGAGCCAGATGGGGGGGGGTGGAGGGAGCGGGGGGAAGCCCCCCAATGTCGGCAGAGACACCTCCCCCCCCTCAGAGATGATGACTTGGGATCTGGATCGGCCAAGACAGGATGGGGGGGGGGGGGAGGGGGGGCTGGAAAACAACCGGGAAAAGGTCAGCCCCCTCCTGCACCCCACAAGGTGCCCCCTACCAATTCCCTCTCCCTAGACCCCTCCAGTGCCCCCCCAATGCACTGCCCCCCATGTCACTGCCCACCCCACATGTCCCTCACCCCTCTAATGCCCACCACCTCTCCAGTGACCCCTATTATCTGTCCAATGCCCCCCTAAATGCCCCCCACCACTGCACAGCCCCCATATCCCTCCAATGCCCCCCCACCCCTCTAATGCCCCCTATATCCCCCTAATGCCTCAACCCCTCCAACGGCCCCCCAAAATGCCCCCACCACTGCACTGCCCCCATATCCCCCCAAATACCCCCCACCCCTCCAATGGCCCCATATCCCCCCAATGCCCCCCATCCTTCCAGTGGCACCCCTGAATGCCCCCCAATACCCCCTATATTCCCCCAATGCCCTCTATATCCCCCTAATCCCTCCAATAGCCCCCCAAATGCCCCCCACCCCAATCCCCCCTATATCTCCCCCATGACCCCATCCCTCCAATTCCAAATGCCCCCCCAATGCCCCCCATATCCCTCTAACGCCCTCCCACCCCTCCAATGCCCCCCCAAACGCCCCCCACCACTTGCACTGCCCTCATATCCCCCCCAATGCCCCATATATCCTCCAATGCCCCCCCAAATGCTCCCCCACCCCTCCAATACCCCCCATATCCCCCAATGCCCCCCCAAACACCCCACCACCACTTGCACTGCCCTCATATCCCCCCAATGCCCCATATATCCTCCAATGCCCCCCCAAATGCTCCCCCACCCCTCCAATACCCCCCATACCCCCCAGTGCCCCCCCCAAACGCCCCCCCCACCACTTGCACTGCCCTCATATCCCCCCCCAATGCCCCCCATCCCTCCAATGGCCCCCCTCAAATGCCCCCCCACCCCTCCAATGCCCCCACATCCCCCCAATACCCCCCCAAACGCCCCCCCACACTGTCCCCCCCCCATATCTCCCTTCCCCACGCCCTCCCCCGCTCCAACACCCCCTCACAACCCCCAAAAGCCCCCCAAAAACCTCTCCCCCCCCCCCCCCCCCAAGGCGGGGCCGCGGCCTGTGTTTACCTCCCGCTCCGCCACAGCGGCTCCACGTCCCCGCCCCCCCGCCACCGGAACCGGAAGCGGCGTCCTCACTCTCCCCTCTCCTCCTGCCGTACGCCATAACGGCCCCCAGCGCTTCGCCGCCCTCCGCCGTCTCCACGGATCGCCCGGCCTACCGGTGACCTTAAGCTGGGTGCGGAGGTGAGTACCGGTGAGGAATAAGCCGCCGCGCTCCGCCTGGCCCCGCTCTTTCTCGCGGTGGGTCGGGGAATGGGCAGCGGTAGAGGTTCGAGTGGGTGCCGCCATCTTGTTTTACGGTGGCGCCGCCGCGCCTCAAGATGGCGGCTGCCTCCTTTAAATCCCCCTTCGACCCATTCGACCACGTTTATAAAGTTCCTTCCCTCTCCCCAACCCCGCGGAAATGTCGGTCTCTGGTGGGGTGTGCGGGGAAGGGGGGCGGTGAGGCTGAGGGAGGCCAAAATGAGGCCTATAGACACATAAAATACCTATGTTATTCTGTCCCGCCCCCCCTCCCCCAGCGCTGCAGGTACCGGGGGGTGATGGGGAGGGGGGCCTTTGTCTTAGTAACCCCCCCACAGGGTGCGAACACCCCAAGTTGGGGGGCGGGGGACCGCCCCCCAACTCATCCCGGGGGTGGGGGGCTATGATGGGGGACCCCCAAATCATGCCAGGGGTGGGGGGGCTGCAATAAGGGACCCCAGCTCATCCCGGGGGGGGGGGGTAGGTCTAAGACCCATGGCACCACCCGATGACCCCCCCCCCACTGTTTTGGGGTGCCAGTGTAGCCCCTAAAGCCAGGGTAAGGATGATGGGGGGGCTCCAACTCCACGCGTAACCCCCCTCCCTCTTTCACCTTGCACGCCATTTTCTCCCAGAGCAGGTTTGATGTGACACCCCCCCCTCCTCCCCCCCCCCTCACGGATGGAGCCGGGAAGGGACCCACCAGCTCCCCAAAACTGGGACACGGAGGAGAGGGGTGACCCCCACGCAGGTGGGTTTTGGGGGGGGCTGTGGGCTGCCGTCCCTGCCCCACCCCCCAGGCTCCTTCCCTGACACCATCACCCCACTGTGGCTTCTTTTGCAGACAGAGGGGACCCCCCCCATCCACTGACACCCCCCCCAACAGAAGCCAAATTGGGGGGTTTGGGGGTACAACCAGCCCTCGGACGCCCCTATGGATGCTACGAGTGCGGGAAAGGTTTCAGCAGCAGTTCGGCTTTGTTAACCCATCGCCGGATCCATACGGGCGAAAAACCCTATAAATGCCCCGAATGTGGCGATCGCTTCAATCAAAATTCGGCGTTAGCGGCTCATCGCCGGATCCATACAGGCGAAAAACCCTATAAGTGCCCCGAATGCGGGAAAGATTTCGGTCACGGTTCAACGTTGGTTAAACATCGTAGAATACATACGGGGGAAAAACCTTACGTTTGCGAAGAATGCGGGAAAAGTTTTAGTATCCGTTCAACCCATATCCGACATCGGAAAACCCATACAGGTGAACGACCCTATAGATGTCCCGATTGTGGGAAAAGTTTTAGCGATAGCTCTTATTTCGTTCAACATCAACGCCTTCATATAGGCAACATGCCGTATGTTTGTCGCGATTGTGGGAAACATTTTATGTGGAGTTCGGCTTTAATTCGTCATCGGCGAATCCACACCGGTGAGAAACCCTATAAGTGTATGGATTGTGGGAAGAACTTTAGCGAGAATTCGACGTTATTACGGCATCGACGGATCCATACAGGTGAGAAATTCTATAAGTGCACTCAATGTGGGAAGAGCTTCAACGACAGCTGCTCACTGATGCGTCACCAACGTGTCCACACCGGTGAAAGACCTTACCAGTGTCACCAGTGTGGGAAGAGCTTCGCAGACAGCTCGACGCTCATATCTCACCAACGGACCCATACAGGCGAACGACCCTACGCCTGCCCCGATTGTGGGAAGAGCTTTACTGAGAGCTCTACGCTCATCACCCATCATCGTATCCATACTGGAGAGAAACCCTATACGTGTTCCGATTGCGGAAAGAGCTTCAGTCAAAGCTCCAACTTGGTGACCCATCAACGTATCCATACGGGTGAACGACCCTATAGCTGTGCCCAGTGCGGGAAGAGTTTTTACCGGAGCTCAGATCTCGTCCGTCATCACCGGACCCATATCAGGGACCACCGAAAATGAAGGGGGATGGTCAAGGTCACCCCAGCTCCTTGTGGACCGTGAAATGGTGTTGGCTCAGGAACCGCTTCACTTTCCATCCAATATTTTAATTCTAATAGGTTTTTTCCAAGCATCTTTAGGTTTTATTTCACCAAAATAAGGCCCCCAAAAAAGTCTTTATCATGGTGACACCCTCCTCAAGGGACAAAGGGGACATGGCAGGATGGGACGGGACCCTGGCTATTTTGGGGGGGGCGGGGGGGCGGGATGACATCCCCATGGGGTATTTTAGGGTGATTTTGTGAGGGCATTTTTCAACCGGTGCTGAAGGGAATGGGGCTACAAGGTGGGACTGAGTCATTTTGAGGTGAAAAAAAACCCTTTCTCCTCTAGAATGCTGTTTTAGGGAGATTTAGACCCAAAAATCAATCCCTGCTCTTCCCATCATGGCATCAATGTCTGACCATGGTGGCTGGAAAACCGAGATGGGGGGTGGTGTGGGAATAACCTGAGGTTTGATACCTTTTGGGGGTTATTTTATATTAAAAAAAATACTCAATAAAATGATATGAAGTGGTAGACGGGTCGATCCCTTTTGGCTTTTGGGGTGCAAAGTGATGGAGAAACCTTTGGGTGCTGGGAGGTTGGGACAGCCCAGCCCCCAAAAAATACTTCATACCCCTACCCGGGTGGGTGCTGAAGTTGGGGGTTGGGGTTACCCCTCATTTTCTTAGTGGGTTGGGGGGGGGGATGATTTCAGAGCCAGCATCCTGTGGGGTGCAGGGCTGCCAGAGGACCCCCCACAACCCCCCAAAACTGCCCCCCCCCCCCCCAGCAGCTGAGGGGTTAAGGCAGGGCTGGAGCTGCGGGAAGTGGCTCTGAACTGGGGAGTCACTTCCCAGGTCAGGAGGGTCTGGGGGGGGGGACACACACAGGTGGGAACCCCCCAGGAGCACGGCCAGGCTGCATTGGATGGGGGAGAGAAATCCAGGGAGACACACATGGGGCCACTGGAGCAGGATCCGGCTGCACTGGGAGGGGTGGGAGACCCCCCCGAAGACCCCTGGAGCAGGGCCAGGCTGCACTGGAGTGGGGAGAGACCCTCAGGAAACCCCCCAGGACCCCTGGACTGGGGCCATGCTGCACTGGGGGGGGACCCCCAGAGAGGGGTCAGGCTGCACTGGGGGGTGGGAGACCCCCAGGAGACCTCCCACAACCCCCAGGTCCCCCCCAGTGGGGCTGGGCTGCACTGCGGGGTGCAGGGGGCCCCCCCCATCACCCCCCACAATGGGGGGATGCCCAGCCTCCTGCGTCCCGTCATCCTCCCGGTGATGCCCCATGGTGGGTCAAGCCCACCCCACTCCCCCCCTCACCCCATCCCCCAGGACCCTCCTCGCCACCCCATCGATACTTTTTTTTTAAATTTTTTTTTTCCCAGAAATCCCATTTTTAGGAGAAATCCTAAAACCCCCCAAAAAGTGGGGTGATGGCTTTTGGGGTTGTCCCCTTTAGGGTTGTCCCCATGGAGGTGATGACCATGGAGGAAGATGCTGCAGCTCTCATCCCGGTCCCAACAGCCTGCTCTGGGAACACCGTGAAGAGGAACGAGGACACTGTGGTCCCGCTGGGAAAGAGTCCCCAGGTTTGGGGACAAGGTGGGGGATTGGATGGGTGGCTGAGAAGTGGCTTTGGTGGGGACGAGCGTCTGGGGAGGTGTGGTGGTGGTGCTTTGGCCCTAAGTAGAGCTCTTGTGCTGTGTTGTGTCCCCAAACCTTCTGCCATCATGTCCCCAACCCTTCTCCCACCATGTGCCCAACTTCTCCCACCGCGACTCCATCCCTTCTGCCATGGTGACATCATCCCTTCTCCCACCACGTCCCTAGACCTTCTCGAGGTGGCTTCTACCTTGGGAGCCTTGATCCTCTCCTGGGGCCACCCGGCTCTTGGCTGACCATTGTTTCTCATAACTCATGTGGTTCCCCGTCTCCGCTCCACATTAACCCCCTCCCAGCTGGAGAGGGCTGTTGGGGATGGTCTCTCTCCCCAACAGATCTGGGGTCAATCAAGGAGGAGGAAAAATGGCAGCAGGACGCTCCTGAGCAAGCGGACGTGCCAGTGGAACCCCCAACCTCCAGCCAGCAGTGGTCCCCAAGGACCCATCCTGGGGGATCCCCACTCCCAGGGGACAACAGGAGCGATGAGGCACCCAACACCTGCCAGGAATGCGGGAAGAGCTTCCGTTGCCGCTCGGCGTTGGTGAGCCATCATCGGAGACACGTGGGCGAATGACCCTTCAGCTGCCAGGATTGCGGACGCCACTTCAACCCGACGGCCCACCGACGCCTGCACACCGGCGAATGTCCCTACGCTTGTCCCGATTGCGGGAAGAGTTACCGCATCAGCTCCTCCCTCCACCAACATCAGAAGACGCACACGGGCGAACGACCTTACTGGTGCGAGGAATGCGGGACAAGCTTCAGGCACAGATCAACGTTGACCGTCCATCACCGCGTGCATTCGGGGAGAGGCCCTACAAGCGCCCCGAGCGCCACAAGAGCTTCAAGAACAGCTCGGAGCTGGTGCGGCATTGGCGGACCCACACCAGAGAGCGACCCTACGATTGCTCTCGATGCGGGCGGCATTTCGGCAACAGCTCCCAACTGGCACGGCATCAGCGGACGCGCACCAAGCACAGGCACCCCAACCCAACCTGTAGGAAGAGCTTTTCCGACTGTCCCAGGCTCACCAAGCACTGACGGGTGCAGACCGGTGAGAAAGATTACTGCTGCCCCAACTGCGGCAGTGGCTTCAACCATCGCTCCAACCTCCTGGTTCACCAGCGGTCCCACCTGGAGCAGAAACCCTACATTTGCCTGGATTGCCCCAAAAGCTTCACCTGCAGCTCCCAACTCATCCAGCATCGGCAGATCCACAGCGAGAAGCCTCAGGGTTGCGCCGAGTGTGGCAAGAGCTTTCGGCACAGCTCCGGTCTCATCTTGCATCGCAAGAGGCACCAACCAAAGATGGGGACGACCCCACCGGGGACCATCCCCACCCTGGTGGCATCTCAGACCTACCTACACATCACCATGGTCCCTGGTGGTAGCACCAAGGGGTAACCAACCCATCCACCCACATCCCACCAGCTATTATTTTTCTTTCCCTATATGTTTTTATATATAAAGGGTTTTTCGGGGGGAGTGGTTTAAAAAAAGACACCCCGTCTTCTGGTTTTTTGCGTTAGATTATAGATGAGGGGAAGGGAGGGAGGCGAGACCCATGAGCTTCACCCTCAGAAAAAGAAATCATGGTAAAACTGGGTTTTTTTAGATGTCTCTTCAAATTCTCTATTTTTTCAACCCTATTTAGGGTCTTTTTACAGGATGGATCAAAAGAAAATCACGGCCAAAATAAAAGCATTTCAGTGTTGGCATTGTGTGAGTATCTCTGTGGTGGTGACAAAGCAGGGGGTGTGTGGGTGGAAGAGCCTTTTTTGGAGGGGAAAACTTTAAAAATTCCCCAATTTTGGGGGGCTGGGAGCATCTTCTGCACCCAGAGGGTGTGAGGACACCCCCCCCCCCCCCGGAAGCCCCTGCAGGTGTGGTGGGGCTGGGGTGGAGACCCTGGAGCTGGGATCGGGCTTTCCATCCCTCTCCATTTCCCTTGGACAAGGACAAAGGTTCAAACCAAATCATGGGTGAGGTTTATTTGGCGCCGATGGTCATAGGGGTGCAGCATCCTTCCAAAACATGGACACCACAAGCCCACGAGTCCTTCTCACCCTTCACCCATCCATGGAGTTGTCCCACCACTCCCATCCTTTCAGCACCATTAGGAAAATTCAACCCTAGAGATGGCCAAGCCCCAGCCTGGATGAAAACGAGGTGGTGTGGGTTCAACAAGGCCATACCAAGGCAGTGAGTGAAGGAAAAGTTTATTGCAGCTGAGTTCTTGTTTATTTTTGGCAGCACAAAGGGAGTGAGAGTAGGACGTGGAGTTGGGCTGTGCCCATCTCCATCCCTAAGATGTTGCAGGAGCCTCTTCTGAAGCCCTTTGGACAATTCAAGAGTTTAGTCATCCAAAGATGAACCGTAGATGGGCAGGACAAAGGTTGCATGATGCTACCGAATAACATCATGTGAAAAAAAACCCCAAACCTGTAAATGAGGAAGAACTCAGCCTGGTGTGTCCCAACAGGGTTGTGGGACCGTTTTCACCCCATTTCTTCCTTCCCAAAGAAGGTGAGTCCCAAGCAGTGTCTTCAAAATCTTGGTCTGTGCCCAAATCCATTCACCCTTTGCCTGTGGAAGAAGCCCGTGGTCCGTATGGTGTTGCTTGATGCCACCAGAAGAAATTATTGGGCCAAGCAGATGTGACTTTTTGGAGTCTAAAGCCAATGAGTCCACTCTTCCTAATGAATTTCTGCCTTTGGTCTGCGTCCCACAGCTAAGCCCATCCCAGCAAATGGATGTTCCTACCTACATTCATCCAGGTCCCTATGGGGAACCAGGAAGATGTGGGGACCACCAGCCAGGTCTCTACCCAACATGGGTCACCAGGTCTCTACCCAACGTGGGTCCTTCGATGGGTAATGAAGTTCGAACAGCGGATAAAGCTCTTCCCGCAGTCGGGGCACTCATAGGGCTTCCCTTCCCGGTGGGTCCTTTGGTGTTTAATCAAGGCAGAACTCACGGTGAAGCTCCTACCGCACTCAGGACACTCGTAGGGCTTCTCCCCGGTATGGATGCGTTGGTGGGTCATCAGGTTGGAGCTGCGGTTGAAGCTCTTCCCGCAGTCAGGGCAGCGGTAGGGTCTCTCACCCGTATGTGTCCGCTGATGCCTAATGAGGTCCGAGCTGTTCCTAAACCACTTCCCGCAGTCAACACATCTGTAGGGCTTCTCCCCGGTGTGGACACGCTGGTGGATGATGAGGCTGGAGCTCTGGCTGAACGTCTTCTCGCACTCCTCGCACTTATAAGGTCTCTCCCCGGTGTGGATCTTCTGGTGGCGGATCAGGTAGGAGCTGACGCTGAAGCTCTTCCCGCACTCGGGGCACTTGTAGGGTCTTTCCCCGGTGTGGGTGCGCTGGTGGGACGTGAGGTTGGAGCTCTGGTTGAAGCCCTTGCCGCAATCGGGGCATTTGTAGGGCTTCTCACCGGTGTGCAAGCGTTGGTGGGTGATGAGAGTGGAGCTGTCGCTGAAGCTTTTCCCGCAATCAGGACACTTGTAGGGCTTCTCCCCGGTGTGCAGACGTTGATGGGTGATGAGGTGGGAGCTACGGCTGAAGCTCTTCCCGCACTCCAAGCACTTGTAGGGCTTCTCGCCGGCGTGCAACCGCTGGTGGACCACCAGGTTCGAGCTACGGCTGAAGCTCCGGCCGCACTCCTCGCAGATGGTCGGTCTTTCCTCCTCTGAGCTTCGTGGGGTGGGTTTGCAACCTCTCCCCGAGGGGCATCTTCTTGGCTTTTCCTCCCCGTTGACCTCCTGCTCCATGGAGCCCTTCAAAACAACCTCTTCCGCAAGGTTCTGCTGGTGGGGTTTCTCCTCCGTGTTCTCCGTCCCCTTCTCATCGCCTGCCGGAGGAAGGAACAAGGAGAGGAAGGGGATTTGCATCCGTGCCAGAGGGAAGGGGAAGGAGATCCTCCCAGATCCATCTCCAGGAGGACGGCGTCAGCAGCGGGGCTGTCCTGCAGCCAGAAGCGATGCTCGGCTGGAGGACGGAGGAGAGAGGATGAAAGGTCGAGCAAATTCCTCCTCACCTGCCTGGGTATCTCGTAGCATCTCCTCTTCCTCGTGGCCTCCTCCTCAACCTGGCCAAGGTTTGGGAATGGGAAATCCTGTTTGGGAAACAAGCTGTGAGCGCGTTCCCTGGTTTGGGTTGGGGGTTGCTCCTGCCCAAGTCCATCCCTACTGGGAAGTCAACCACCAGGATCTTTTGTGCATAAAACCCTCAAGATACAGCCCATAAACCCCTCCAAAACACCAAGATACAGCCCGTAAACCCCTCCAAAACCCCAAAACGCAGCCCGTAAACCCCTCCAAAACCCCAAAACGCAGCCCATAAACCCCTCCAAAACACCAAGATACAGCCCGTAAACCCCTCCAAAACCCCAAAACGCAGCCCATAAACCCCTCCAAAACCCCAAAACGCAGCCCATAAACCCCTCCAAAACCCCAAGAAACAGCCAAGACGTGGGGCCAGCGTTATAAATACAAAGCTCCAACCTCAAAAGGGAGGTGGAGGAGAAATAAAGAGGTTGTCCTGCTCGGGAAATACGGTTATGGGAAGAGAAGGACCAGCGTCATGTCCCTACAAACCCTGTCCCACCGGAGCCGGAGAGGGGACAAGGCCAAGGGCAAGGTCAGCGATGTCCCCGGCTAAGGCTCAGCCCCCCAAAATCACTCCCTTTCAGCCCAAAAACCACCCGACGCGAGGGAGAAAGAACCGGGACTGCGACGGACCACCCGGTTCGACCTTGAAGGGTGGCGGCGGGGGGGGTCTGCAACCAGCCCCCCACCCCCCAGCCCGTTGCACCCCCTGTGTTGCACAAGGGGAAACTGAGGCAGGGACCACCACCACCCCCCCCCAAAAAAAAAGGGCTCCCATAGGGTTGGGGGAAAAAAGAGCTCTGCGACCACCCCCTTCCCTGTTACCTGGGGGGGGGGGGCAGAGCAGATCTTGGGCAGGGGGGTGATGCTCCTGCCCCCCCCCCCCCCCCCCCCCACCGGCTCCGCCGGTACCGGGCGATCGCGGCGGGGCTGCGGGTTGACAATGGAGGCGGCGGCGGCGCCTGACCCAGGAAGACCAACCCCTCCGCGGGGGGGGGCACAGCATCCCCCCAGCCCCGAGGGCCGGGGCCCTCTGCCGGCGGCAGGCACCGGGGGGGGGGGGTGGGGGTGGTCGTGTTCTTCCCCCCCCCCCCAAAAAAACTAAGACGTCCCGGCACGCCCCCCCCCAATATCCCCCCCCCCCCCCCCCGGGATATTTGTGGCTCAGCTCTGGAGTGCTACAAGCTGCAAATGTTCCCCCCCCCCCAAAAAAAAAAAAAAACACCTCCCAGGGACACCCCCCCACAATATTCCCCCCATCCAAGAGATATTTGTGGCTCAGCTCTGGAGTCCTGCAGGCTCCAAACATTCCCCCCCCCCCCCCAAAAAAACCCGCCCCCCCATGGGATATTTGCAGCTCAGCCCTGGAGTCCTGCAAGCTCCAACCCCCTTCCCCCCCCCCAAAAAACCCACCTCCCAGGGACTCCCCCCATGGGATATTTGTGGCTCAGCTCTGGAGTTCTACAAGCTGCAAATGTTCCCCCCCCAAAAAAAAAAAAACAACACCTCCCAGGGACACCCCACACACAATATTCCCCCCATCCAAGAGATATTTGTGGCTCAGCTCTGGAGTGCTACAAGCTGCAAATGTTCCCCCCCCCCCCCAAAAAAAAAACAACCCACCTCCCAGGGACACCCCCCCCCCCCAATATTCTCCCCATCCAAGAGATATTTGTGGCTCAGCTCTGGAGTCCTGCAGGCTCCAAACATTCCCCCCCCCCCCCCAAAAAAAACACCTCACAGGGACAACCCCCCCCCCCCCAATATCCGCCCCCCCCTGGGATATTTGCAGCTCAGCCCTGGAGTCCTGCAAGCTCCAACCCCCTTCCCCCCCAAAAAAAAACCATCTCCCAGGGACTCCCCCCATGGGATATTTGTGGCTCAGCTCTGGAGTTCTACAAGCTGCAAATGTTCCCCCCCAAAAAAAAAAAAAACAACACCTCCCAGGGACACCCCACACACAATATTCCCCCCATCCAAGAGATATTTGTGGCTCAGCTCTGGAGTCCTGCAGGCTCCAAACATTCCCCCCCCCCCAAAAAAAACCACCTCCCAGGGACACACCCCCCCCCCCCCCCAATATCCGCCCCCCCCATGGGATATTTGCAGCTCAGCCCTGGAGTCCTGCAAGCTCCAACCCCCTTCCCCCCAAAAAAACCCCCACCTCCCAGGGACTCCCCCCATGGGATATTTGTGGCTCAGCTCTGGAGTGCTACAAGCTGCAAATGTTCCCCCCCCCAAAAAAAAAAAACAACACCTCCCAGGGACACCCCACACACACAATATTCCCCCCATCCAAGAGATATTTGTGGCTCAGCTCTGGAGTCCTGCAGGCTCCAAACATTCCCCCCCCCAAAAAAAACCCACCTCCCAGGGACACACACACACACACCCAATATCCGCCCCCCCCATGGGATATTTGCAGCTCAGCCCTGGAGTCCTGCAAGCTCCAACCCCCTTCCCCCCCAAAAAAAAAACCATCTCCCAGGGACTCCCCCCATGGGATATTTGTGGCTCAGCTCTGGAGTTCTACAAGCTGCAAATGTTCCCCCCCCCCCAAAAAAAAAAAACCACCTCCCAGGGACACCCCCCACACACACAATATTCCCCCCATCCAAGAGATATTTGTGGCTCAGCTCTGGAGTCCTGCAAGCTGCAAACATCCCCCCCCCCAAAAAAAAAAAAACACCCCACCCTCCTGGGACCCCCCAACAGCCCCCCCATGGGATATATGTGGCTCAGCCCTGGAGTCCTGCAAGCTCCAACTCCCCCCCCACCCCAAAAAAAAAAAACACCTCCCAGGGACCCCCAACACCCCCCCCTCCATGGGATATTTGTGGCTCAACTCTGGAATCCTGCAAGCTGCAAACATCCCCCCCCCCCCAAAAAAAACACCTCCCAGGGACTCCCCCCAGCCCCGCAGGCTGAGAACTGACCGCTCATCACAGCAATGAGCTCAATCACCCCCTGGGCTGGGGACAAAGCTCTACCTGGCCTTTGGGACCAACCCCCCATCCCCAAATCCCCCCCCCCCGCCCCATACCACATCCTCATCCCACTTCCCTATCCCTAAAATTACTCATTAATGACCCGCAGCAATTAAAAAGCTCTTTAGGAAGACGGCCAAACTTTAGGAATAAACCCTTTCATTCAGAATAATTGTGCAAAGAGTAGTACAATTTTCTGGATGGAAACAATAGTAAATCCAGTAATTCACTAATGCTGGGATAAATTTAATTCTAATTATATATATTTTTTTATATATATACATATAAGAATAATTAAGGGGCTTGGAACATTTCAAATTTCCTGATCAGACCATCCTCTTTTTAGTGTTGAGCAGTGCAAGCCTCCTCTGGACTAATAACTGACCGTAACGGTCAGAGACCATCCTAAAACGGTCTATTTTGACTATTTTTTGAACATATTCTGGAATTTGTCTGATTTTTCTGGTATCAGGGTGGCAGTTATTCAAGTCGAAGGTGTATTACGATTTAAATTATATTAAGGTTTATCGTGCTTACTGCTTTGCCTGTTTTGATCGCTGATTTGAGTGTTTATGCTGCAAAAAAAATGTGCGATTATAGAGAAATTTGTACCGAGAAGAGCAGGGATGATGTGGTGGTAGAGGGTAGAGTTAGCTGATAGTACTTGATAAGCACTAATTTGGGGCGGTATAGTTAAAATTGCATCCAGATTGGTTAGTAAAGATACAAATAGGTAGATTAATATTTGTAGCGTGGCTATAAAAAGTCAATATATAGAAAATAACACAACGATTATAAACATAAAGAGCTGGTCCCAGTGTAGAGGAGCATCATCTCGGTGGGTTCATGGCGGTGTGATGGGAAGCGACTCCCCCAAAGGAATTAAGACACCAGTTAGGGGTTCCGTCATGGTTTAAGCCCAGCCGGTAAATAAGGACCACACGGCCGCTCACTCACCCAGTAGGATGGGGGAGAGAATTGGGGAAAAAACCGGTAAAACTCGTGGGTTGAGATACAAACAGTTTAATAGAACAGAAAAAAAGAAACTAATAATGATAACAACAACAATAATAAAATGACAATAGTAATAATAAAAGGACTGGAAGATACAAGTGATGCACAACGCAACTGTTCACCACCTGCCGACCAACTCCCAGTTAGTTCCCGAGCAGCGATCCGCCCCCCCCAGCCCCACTCCCCCCGGTTTCTATACTGGGCATGACATCACACGGTATGGAATACCCCGTTGGCCAGTTTGGCTCAGCTGTCCCATCTGTGTCCCCTCCCAACTCCTTGTGTCCCTCCAGCCTTCTTGCTGGCTGGGCAAGAGAAGCTGAAAAATCCTTGACCTCGTATAAACACTATAGAGCAAGAACGGAAAACATCAGTGCGTTATCAACATTCTTCTCAGACTGAACCCAAACCATAACGCTATACCAGCTACTAGAAAGAAAATTAACTCTATCCCAGCTGAAACCAGGACAGGTTCGGAAGGAATTCCCTTCACCCACGGACCCCACTCCAGGCTCTGGGATGCCATCTTCGGCATCTCTTGATGACCGTCCTTTCATTCCTTGCCGGGGCTGTTGTCCACAAGATGGACCGCGGATCTGCCTTGGTGTAGACCCAAAGATGCGATGGGGTAGGTTTGTTCACAAGCAGCATCTCACACAGTCAAGCTACGTCCACATTTCCATCATAAGTAAAGTTTCCCAAGTGCCACCAGGCTTGTAGGTGACATTTGGTGGCATCATCCCAGGCAACTTCACGAATTTCAGCTTCGGGCGTCACCTTCTCTTGAGGTTTCAGCTTGAACCCACCGTTGGGTCTGAAGGCAACTCAAAGCCAAGGAACCTGCCCATGGGTTACCCCTAAGGCATTCAGTAATAATGTGGTCATCGTAAATTGGATGTTCTCATTAAGGGACAGTGTTTGGGTCAACCACAGTCCCATTCCCAACTTAAGTAACGATGATTGTAAGGGAATACAAAGATTTCACAGCAAGGCAGTCACTGCCTCTAGCTTACTGACCAGGACTTTGGCATCAATACCATCAAGCACTCCCATGCCAGTCCCCAAAAAGGAGGGGTCCCTGCATGGACGTAAGTTGAGCTGAGGTAGAACATCACTACGGAGCCAGGCTAGCCATCCCTCGTCAATGGTAAACGAGAAGGTGGATTCAGTCTGGATGTATTTGTTAATACTGCTCGCTCAACCCATTTTAAGGACCAGCCGGGATCCAAAAGTAGTTGCCGAGTATGATTTTTTCCGAATCACCTAGGGACCTACTTCAGTAAAAATGGGGGATGAAGTCAAGGGTGAGTTGAGAAGGATGGTGGGAGGGTTGGTTGTGATGAATTTGGGAGGAGTCGGACTTGAAGATGAGGGAATGATATTAAATTTAAAAGCAAGAGCCATCAGAGCCTTAGCCCAAAGGCACTCACTGTCAACAGGGTGAGAAGAATAAAGGTCATGCTATAAAAAGATTGACATAGGAACCCCGTGTCATCAGTAATTCACTAATACTGGGCTCAAACTTGTATCTGGGTGTGTAAAGACTTACACAACCATGGTTATCAGGCAGGACATGGGGCACATCTTTCGAAGAGTAACTTGGACCAGTTGATGGGCTCAGGGTATCTCAAATTCTTTTATTGTTGAGCTGTGGAAGCACCATCTGGACTCATTAATTCATCATCACATCCCACCTCTGCTCCCGCTCTGTGCCGGGTCTTTCCTTTCTGCACATGGGGCTCGGACACATCACGCAAAGCGACTCCAGCCCTGGTCCTCCTGTGAATCTCCTGGTGCCTCGTACAGTGGGAGGCTTGGCGGAAGCTTTTGTTGCAGATGGGGCAGGTGTAGGGTTTTTCTCCCGTGTGGATTCGTTGGTGGGTGACGAGGAGAAAATTAGAGTGGAAATTTTTCCCGCAGTCGGAGCATCTGTAAGGTCTCCCCTCGGTGTGGAACCGCTGATGCTTCAGGAGAGCTGCAATGGCACCGAAACATTCCTCACAACTGGGACACTTATAGGGTTTCTCCTCAGTGTGGCTCCTCTGGTGTCTCCGAAGGGTTGAGCCATCGTTGTAGCACTTCTCACAGTTGGGACACTTGAAGGGTCTCTCCCCCGTATGGATTCGTTGGTGTTTCAGTAGGGTTGCGCTGTGGCTGAAGGTCTTCTCACACTTGGAGCATCTATAGGGTCGCTCTCCGACGTGGGTAGCCCGGTGAAGGACCAGAGCTGACTTGGCATAGAAGCTCTTACTACAGTAAGGGCATTTATAAAGTCCCTCCCCAGCGTGGGCTCCCTGAGATGCCCTCTTCTTCTTTTCCATGTGGATCTTCTTGTGTTTGATGAGTCCAGAGCTGTCTGTGTAGCTTTGCCCGCAATCCATACATTTGTACGGTCTCTCCCCGGTGTGGCTTCGCTGGTGTCTCGTGAGGTGGGAGCTCAACCGAAAGCTTTTATCGCAGTTGAGACAGTTGTAGGGTTTCTCCCCGGTGTGGATTCTCCGATGGGCGAGGAGGTCTGAACTCATGATGAAGCCCTTCCCGCATTCAGGGCACTTGTAGGGTTTCTCCCCGGTGTGGACCCGCTGGTGAACGATAAGGGTCGATCTCCGGTTGAAGACCTTCCTGCATACCGAGCACTTGAACGGCTTCTCTCCCGTATGGATCCGCTGATGAATGGCCAGGTACCGTCTCAAGCTGAAGTTCTTCCCGCATGCAAGACACCGAAAAGGGTTGTCCACGCTATGGGTGGCTTCGTGGGCCTGTAAATACGCACTCAACCGAAAGGTCTTTCCGCAAACGAGGCAGACATAGTGTTTTTCCCTGGTGTGGATCTTCCGATGGGTGCTGAGGGTGGAGGTGAGACGGAAACGCTTCCCACAGTCCGAGCACTTATAGGGTTTCTCACCCGTATGGATCCGTTGATGCTTGTTGAGAGCTGACCCAACTCGGAAACCCTTCCCGCACTCGTGGCAGGTGAAGGGCTTTTCGCCGGTGTGGATGCGCTGGTGGGGGATGAGGAAGGACCTCCGAGTGAAGAGCTTCCCACAGTCAGGACAGCTATAGGGGGCCTCGTAGGTGGCCCCACTCTTGCTGCAGCTATAGGGTTTCTTCGTTGCACGGCTCCCACGGCGAGCTTGCAGCCGTCCACCCTTCCGCGGTGATGGGCGTCCATGGGCAGCCTTACTTGGTTCTTCAGGGGCTTGTTGTGGTTGACTCTCACAGTCGTGCTGCACCGTTGGGTTTAGCTCTTGGGGGATGTCCACCACAAATGGGTCGCAAAACAGCTCAGATCCTTCTGGTTCCTCCAGACTCTTTTCCTTCCCGTCCGCCATCCCGTCAGCTGTAGGAAAAAAGATCCCAAGCCCTGGTGAGGGAAATGCCTTTGCCAAAGTTTCCGTGAAAGTTTAAAGCTCCGATGCCCACATCTAGCCTGCTCAACAGCTCCAGCGGTACCACGGGGGGGTGGTGGTGACCCCAAGCTACAACCCCACACCGATGCAGCTCACAGGGCGTGAGGACACAGGAAAAAACCATGGGAAAGAGATCTATTGAGGGTTACCAGACAGAGAAGGTCCATGTGGACCTCTCGACCGAGGAGGATGATCGTGTCCTTCTCCTCCCCTGCTGCCCACCTGCCCAAGGGGCTTCTCCTCCGTGTCACCCTTTTCCACATCCAGACCCTCCCCCCTTGCTCCACCGGGAAGACCTGGAGAAGAAAGAGGATGCTGTGATGGAGTCCCACGGTCACTCGCACCCCACGGGTGGGACGGGACCCACCACCACCCCCTCACCCCGTGTCCCAAAGCATCATCAACCACCGGCATCCATCTGGACCTGGGGACAGGACCCATGGGTCGGGAGGGACCCAACCACCCCCCCCCCCCCAGCTGTATCCCAGCCCCCCCGGGACCCTCAGCCCCACGGCACAGCCCGGGGACTCTCCGGAGGGGGGGGGAGAGGGGCTGGGGGTGCCCCGGGCCCCCCCTCCCCGGTTACCTGCGGGGGGCGGCGGGGGCAGAGCCCGGGCGGGGGGCGATGGTCCGGGGGGGGGGGGACACGGGGGGATGCGGGGCGCTGGGTGGTCCCGGGGGAGGCGGCTTCTCGTGGGAGACGGATGCAGTGAAGCCTTCCTCCTCTTCCTCCTCCTCTTCCTCCTCCTCTTCCTCCTCCTCTTCCTCCTCCTCTTCCTCCTCCTCTTCCTCCTCCTCTTCCTCCTCCTCTTCCTCCTCCTCTTCCTCCTCCTCTTCCTCCTCCTCTTCCTCCTCCTCTTCCTCCTCCTCTTCCTCCTCCTCCTCCATCCCGCCTCCTCCTTCTCCTCTATCCCTCCTCTTCCTGCTCCTGCTCCTCCTCCATGCCTCCTCCTCCATCCCACCTCCTGCTCCATCCCTCCTCCTCCTCCTCCTCCATCCCTCTTCCTCCTCCATCCCTCCTCCTCCTCCATCCCTCTTCCTCCTCCATCCCTCCTCCTCCTCCATCCCTCTTCCTCCTCCATCCCTCCTCCTCCTCCTCCTCCATCCCTCTTCCTCCTCCATCCCTCCTCCCCCTCCATCCCTCCTCCTCCTCCATCCCTCTTCCTCCTCCATCCCTCCTCCTCCTCCTCCATCCCTCTTCCACTCTTGGTCCCCGCTTCCCCCACCCGCCCCCAAAACCGATCGCATCCCCCGGGAGGGTCCGGATGGAGCTGGGTCAGGCCGGGCTGGGGCAGAGCTGGGGTCTTGGCTGCTCCCACCCACTGGGAGAACCCGGGAAGGGGAAAAGAAGAGTAAAAGTGAGAAAACGCGTGAGTGGAGATAAAAAGAGTTTAATAAGAGAAAGGACGAGACAGAGGAGGAGAAGGGATGAGAAGGAGAAGGAAAGGGAGAAGAAGAGAGAAGGGATGAGAAGGAGAAGAAAAGGGAAAAGAAGAGATGAGAGGGAGAAGGAGAAAAGGAGAAGGAGGAGAAGGAGAGGGAGAAGGAGAACAGATGAGAAGAAGGAGAAGAGAAGAGAAGGAGGAGAAGAAGAAGGAGGAGAAGGAAGAGGGATGATGGAAAAGCAATCACTCGCCACCTCCCAGCTAGTTCCTAACCAAAATCTGGCCAACTCCCTCCCCCAAACTCCCTCCTCTCCATTTTATTGCTGAGCATGACGTGATATGGCCAGGACGATTCCTTTGGTTGGGTCGGGTCATCTGCCTGGCTGTGTGCCCCCTCCAGATCTCTTGTGTCTCTCCCAAATGTATTCACTGTTAAATGAACAGGACACGATCTGAAAGACACTATGAGCAAAATCCACAATATTTGATACAAACTTCAAAAAAAGAAGAGGTATTCCACCGCCCGAGACTTTTTGCCATGGTTTCCCCCATTGGCACTGCCTCCTTCCTCACAGTAAGATAGTCCCCGAGCCATCGGTGAGAGCGGCTCATCCCTCTGCCATCACGGTCCGGTATCCCTGTATCCCACCAGGAAGCATGAAAGCCTCAGCCTTGGTGAGCACTATCATGGAAGTTCATCTGGAGAGTTTGTAATCAGGAAATAACTAACGGTACGGGCTTTCAACGAAGGAAGTGATGAACAGGGAGAGATAAACACATTAACAGGAAACCAAATAAAATACAACACGGTAGTCACAGCTTATAACATGAGATGCCAACCAACATCCCAGCAAAACGTTGTACCAAGGCTATCCAGCGGTTTGTTCAACCTTGGGTCTTGTTAACGACCCCGCTGGCTAACGAGACTATATAATCCCTTTGGACTCAGGGGAACACCTTGATTTTTCCAGGAAGGCAACGTTTCCTCTACATCTCCTTTCCCTGGACCCACAAGTCCCCACGGAGATGCTGGGGCTCTCGGATGTGATGGTCCCACGTGCTGGGGTGAAGGAAGAGCCGCGTCATCCGTGTACCCAAGGCACCTGCTGGTAAATCTCCTCCTTCTTTACATCTGCGTGCAGGCACTCATATTTAAAAGCAGCAGGGCTCACACAACCACTTATCCCCCCCAGAAAAAAACCTTGGTGGGGCATTAGCACCCCCAGCTATCTCTGAATTTGCCCCTCCGAGATCACGAGGCTCATGGGATGAGACCAAACGGGTGGAAGTCCCTGCCTAGGGAGGCAACAACCCCCTAATTTTGTGGCACGTCCCCCCCTGGAGATGCTCCCTGGCCCACCGGCACCTCCTCCAAGTGGGTCCTCTGATGGAGAAGACACTCGGCGCCCACGCTGAATGACTTCCCGCAGACCACGCACGCATAGGAGCTCTCCTGCGTGTGGTTCTGCTGGTGTGTGGCGAGGTGGGAGCTGGTCCGAAAGGTTTTCTGGCATTGCTGGCAGCTGTACGGCATCTCCCCAGTGTGGATCCGCTGGTGCAAGATAAGTTTATGCTTCTGAGTAAAGGATTTCTCGCAATCAGAGCAGGAAAAAGGTTTTTCACCAGTGTGGGTCCTCCGATGCCCGGAAAGGCTCGAGTTCCGGGTGAAGCACTCCCCACACTCGGGGCACTCGTACGGTCTCTCTCCCTTATGGATCCTGTGGTGGGTGACAAGGTTGGAGAAGTCATTGAAAGTCTTCCCGCAATCTGGGCACTTGTAGGGTCGTTCTCCTGTGTGATTTCTTTGGTGGCGTCTCAGGCTGTTTCTCCAGCAGAAGGTCTTCCCACATTCTGGGCATATATGGCTCTTCGGCTTAGCATGGGTCACCGGCTTGCTGGTGGCTGCACGGGTGTTCTTCACGCCCCCCCCTTGTCTCATCAGTGTCTGCTCCTTCTTGCTCTCCAATTTCTCCCCCAGCACCTGGGGTGGTTGTCCTGGCTTCAGCTGGGAGCTCTCAGTGCCTGCTCGAGAAAGACAAAGCTATTGCACCAACAGGACCTCCGCAACCAGGGATGGAGGAGAAACCCAAGTATCTGCTGGGGTAACACAGGACCCGTGGGGAATTTGCAGTGGTGGAGGATGGGTGAAGAGAGGCCACAAATGAACCTGTCCAAAAATGACCGTGGGAAATGTTCTTGGAGACCACTTGCTATCACCAAGACTGACGCTTGAACCCCCCTACATGGACGAATTTATTCCAATGCAGTTCCGTTAGTTGGAGGTCTCCACCCAAACCTCCTGCTCAGAGCAGGACTATCCCCACCGATAGTTCAACTCAACCTGGGGACAGAGCAAATCCATCCCCAGGAACATCTCCTACCCCATCACTGCTGCCACGCTAGGAGCAGGAATCCCAACACGGCCCCACCACGTGCTTCTCCAGACCATCCCCACCCACAGGATGGTCCACCAGGGCATGGGACATCTCACACTAACCCCCCTCCAAGGACTCACCATTGTGGAGGACTTGCTCATGCTTCCTGAGGTGAGACCTCTTCCGGAAGGTCTTCTCGCAGTGCGAGCAGGGGTACGGTCTCTCTCCGGTGTGGATACGTTGGTGGGTAGTGAGGTCCGAGCGCCAGGAGAAGCGTTTCCCGCACGTGGTGCAGAGAAAGGGCTTCTCCCTGGTGTGTGTCCTCCAGTGACGCAGGAGGACCACGCTCTGCGTGAAGCTCTTCCCACAATCCAGGCACTTGAAGGGCTTCTCTCCCGTGTGGATCCGTCGGTGACGGGTCAGGCTGCTCCCCCAGGTGAAGATCTTCTTGCAGTCCCCACACTTGTACACCTTCTGTGTGGAGCTACTCCTTGGTTGGCTTGCATCTTCTTGAAGGTCTTCAGCATACGTCCCTTTGAAAGAGCATTTTCGGGGTCTTCTCGGTACTTGGCTACCTTCCTTATCATCTGGCTGATGCTGAACATCGTGGTCCATGTCCACCTTGGGGCTCTGCGGCTCCTCTCTGGGTCCTTCCAGCATCACCCTGTGCTCTTCCATGGGCTGCGACTCCTTCTTCTTCTTCTCACTGTCTGTCCTGTCACCTGTTGGGACACCAAAGGGGGTCATCTGATGTCTGTTAAGGGATATTAAGAGCAGCCACCTCCTCCAGCAGCCCCAGCCCACACCAGTACCACCCACTGTGGTGCTGCCCAGCTGCTGGAGCCCTTCTAGCAAGACTTCCACCCACTCCAGTAGCTGTACTGGGATCTGAGCTCGCTCCAGTAGCAGAGCAGGGGTACTGACACCCGCGGTCTGACTCCTGTAGGTGACCCCAAACCCGCTCACACCAGTCCTGCCAGTAGCCAACGCTGGGTCCAAAAATAGTTAAGAAAAAGACTGAGTAACAAAGACAGGACCAACTGTGATGACCGACGCATAGACCAACCCCCTTGTACCTTGCCACCAGCCCCTTTTACACCCTTTTTTTGGCCTGACTCCCCCTTTTCTCCTCCCTGCCCCCCTTACCCTCCTCCGTACACACAGTCCCCCCCCCAGCGTTGCATCCTTACCAGCTGCAAAGCTCCTGGTAGAACTTCAGAGTTCTACTGGTTGGTAGAAGACCACCCATTAACATGACCAGCAAGATTTTTTTCTGCTTATTGTCTTCATTAATGCTAATTGGGCAGTGTTTTGGGTTTGTGTGGCAGGGTTTTGGTAAAGAGGGAGGGGGCTACCCGGGTGGCTCCTGTGAGAAGCTGCTAGAAGCTTCCCTGGCTCCAAGTCAGACCCGCCTCTGGCCAAGGCCGCCCCAATCAGCGACAGCATCGCAGGTGCGCTGGAGGAGGGGATGCCGCTGCAGCCCATGAAGTTGAACGGTGGAGCAGATGCCCACCTGGAGGACCCCACGCCAGAGCGGGTGGATGCCCCCGAAGATGGCTGTGACTCCATGGGAAGGCCTGCGCTGGAGCAGTCTGTGCCTGAAGGACTGCAGCCCGTGGGAAGGACCGATGCCGGAGCAGCCTGTGGAGGACTGTCTCCTGTGGGAGGGACCCCACACTGGAGCAGAGGAAGAGTGAGGAGTCCTCCCCCTGAGGAGAAAGGAGCGGCAGAGACAAGGTGGGATGAACTGACCCCAAACCCCATTCCCCATCCCCCTGCGCCACCTGGGGGCAGGAGGGAGAGAAAATTGGAGTGGAGTTAAGCCCGGGATTGTGTTTTGAGATCTGGTTTTACTTCTCATTATCCTGTTCTGATCTGATTGATAACAAACTAAATTGATTTTGGTTTTTTTCACCCAAGTTGAGCCTGGGTTTTGCCCGTGACCATCACTGGTGAGTGATCCCTCCCTGTCCTTGTCTCGACCCACGAGCTTTTCCTTCTCTTTTCTCCTCCCCATCCCACCGGGCGGGAGAAGTGAGCGATGGCCTCGTGGTGCTTTATTGCTGGCTGGGCTGAAACCACGGCACACGCTCACTTGCACCCCACGGGTGGGACGGGACCGACCACCACCACCTCACCGTGTGTCCTAAAGCATCATCAACCACCGGCATCCATCTGGACCTGGTGACGGCGTAGTCGTATGTTTTTACGGCCTAAACCGTGGTGATGCCGCTCAATTTAGGGTTAAACACGATGTGTTGTCCTTTAAGGAGGACCATTACTCAACAGCTTCACTATTCGAGCCTGATTACTTTGTATGAATTATTCAGGTTCTGCTATCGACTATGCCCTTGAAGAAGAAACTAAAGACCGATAAAAAAAGGAACATCCTGCCCCAGAACGATTGCCAAAGAAGCGTGAACTAAGGGAAAGGTAAAGGCGGCAGCCGGAGATCGCAACCACCGACTCAGTTCTAGGCTGGAAGAACTTGCCCCCCCGCACACACCTGCGAGGAGCATGCATGCTAATTTACATAGCGAGCGAGGCTAATTTAAATATAACCGGCCAACAGTGGGTGAGATGGTGGCTGCTACCCAATGACTGGGAATTCCAGCGGGTTTTTACTAATCATGTAAGAGAATAAATCCCTCGCCAGCTTTCTGGAATTCCCACCCGGCACCCTCCTCTGCGCGGACGTGAAATAACGAAACCTCTCGGCTCTTTTGGGGGGGACACAGCAGGACCCCATGGGTCCCCAGGACACCCCCCCCCAGCTGTATCCCAGCCCCCCCGGGACCCTCAGCCCCACGGCACAGCCCGGGGACTCTCCGGGGGGGGGGGAGAGGGGCTGGGGGTGCCCCGGGCCCCCCCTCCCCGGTTACCTGCGGGGGGCGGCGGGGGCAGAGCCCGGGCGGGGGGCGATGGTCCGGGGGGGGGGGACACACGGGGGGATGCGGGGCGCTGGGTGGTCCCGGGGGAGGCGGCTCCTCGTGGGAGACGGATGCAGTGAAGCCTTCCTCCTCTTCCTCCTCCTCTTCCTGCTCCTGCTCCTCCTCCATCCCTCCTCCTCCTCCATCCCCCCTCCTCCTCCATCCTTAACTCGTCCTTCATCCCCCTCCTCCTCCTCCATCCCTCCTCCACTCGGGACCCGCGCCCACCCTTGGTCCCCACTTCCACCCCCCAAACAAAAAAAAAAACCAAAAACCATGGATCGCACCCCCGGGAGGGTCCGGATGGGGCTGGGTCAGGCCGGGCTGGGGCTGAACTGGGGTCTTGGCTGCTCCCACCCGCTGGGAGAACCCGGGAAGGGGAAAAGAAGGGTAAAAGTGAGAAAACGCGTGAGTGGAGATAAAAAGAGTTTAATAAGAGAAAGGAGCAGAAGGAGAAGGAGAAGGAGGAGAGGGAGAAGGAGGAGAAGGAGAAGGAGAGGGAGAAGAGAAGGAGAAGAAGAGAAGGAGAAGGAGAGGGAGAAGGAGGAGAGGGAGAAGAGAAGGAGAAGGAAGAGGAGAAGGAGAGGGGGAAGGAGAAGGAGAAAGAGGAGAAGGAGAAGGAGAGGGAGAAGGAGAGGAGAAAGAGAAGGAGACGGAGAAGATGGAGAAGAGAAGGAGAAGGAGAAGAGAAGGAGAAGGAGAAGAGAAGGAAAAGGAGAGGGAGAAGGAGAGGGAGGGGGAGAAGAAGAAGGAGAAGGAGGACAGGGAGAAGAGGATGAGAAGGAGAGGGAGAAGAAGGAGAGGAGAAGGAGAAGGAGAAGGAGGACTGATGCAAAGGCCACCACTCATCACCTCCCGTGGGGAAACAGATGCCCAGCCTGTTCCTGACCAAAATCTGGCCAACTCCCTCCCCCAAACTCCCTCCTCTCCATTTTATTGCTGAGCATGATGTGATATGGCGAGAACTATCACTTTGGTTGGGTCGGGTCATCTGCCTGGCTGTGTGCCCCCTCCAGATCTCTTGTGCATCTCCCAAATCTATTCACTGTTAAATGAACAGGACACAAATCTGAAAGACACTATGAGCAAAATCCACAATAGTTGATAGAAACTTCAAAAAAAGAAGTATTTCTTCTATTAACGATAAGGGGACATATACATACACTTGGTATGTGTGTGTAAATATATGTATGTGTGCACCTACATAATGAAGGGAGCATCCCATATGTTTGATTGTTATTGCAGCGTCCTGGCTGGATTTTTGCTTCCTCCAAACCACCTGAGATTTTTTGCTGTGGTTTCCCCCATCGGCACTGCCTCCTTCCTCGGGGTAAAATGGTCCCCAAGCCACTGGTGAGAGCGGCTCATCCCTCTGCCATCACGGTCCGGTATCCCTGTATCCCACCAGGAAGCATGAAAGCCTCAGCCTTGGTGAGCACTATCATGGAAGTTCATCTGGAGAATTTGTAATCAGGTAATAACTAACGGTACGGGCTTTCAACGAAAGAAGTGATGAACAGGGAGAGATAAACACATTAACAGGAAACCAAATAAAATACAACACGATGGTCACAGCTTTTAACATGAGATGCCAATCAACATCCCAGCAAAACGTTGTACCAAGGCTATCCAGCGGTTTGTTCAACCTTGGGTCTTGTTAACGACCCCGCTGGCTAATGAGACTATATAATCCCTTTGGACTCATGGGAACACCTTGATTTTTCCAGGAAGGCAACGTTTCCTCTACATCTCCTTTCCCTGGACCCACAAGTCCCCATAGAGATGCTGGGGCTCTCGGATGTGATGGTCCCACGTGCTGGGGTGAAGGAAGAGCCGCGTCATCCGTGTACCCAAGGCACTCACATTTAAAAGCAGCAGGGCTCACACAACCACTTATCCCCCCCAGAAAAAAACCTTGGTGGGGCATTAGCACCCCCAGCTATCTCTGAATTTGCCCCTCCGAGATCACGAGGCTCATGGGATGAGACCAAACGGGTGGAAGTCCCTGCCTAGGGAGGCAACAAGCCCCTAATTTTGTGGCACGTCCCCCCCTGGAGATGCTCCCTGGCCCACCGGCACCTCCTCCAAGTGGGTCCTCTGATGGAGAAGACACTCGGCGCCCACGCTGAATGACTTCCCGCAGACCACGCACGCATAGGAGCTCTCCTGCGTGTGGTTCTGCTGGTGTGTGGCGAGGTGGGAGCTGGTCCGAAAGGTTTTCTGGCATTGCTGGCAGCTGTACGGCATCTCCCCAGTGTGGATCCGCTGGTGCAAGATAAGTTTTTGCTTCTGAGTAAAGGATTTCTCGCAATCAGAGCAGGAAAAAGGTTTTTCACCAGTGTGGGTCCTCCGATGTCTGGAAAGGCTCGAGTTCTGGGTGAAGCACTCCCCACACTCGGGGCACTCGTACGGTCTCTCTCCCTTATGAATCCTGTGGTGGGTGACAAGGTTGGAGAAGTCATTGAAGGTCTTGCCACAATCTGGGCACTTGTAGGGTCGTTCTCCCGTGTGATTTCTTTGGTGGCGTCTCAGGCTGTTTCTCCAGCAGAAGGTCTTCCCACATTCTGGGCATATATGGGTCTTCGGCTTAGCATGGGTCACCGGCTTGCTGGTGGCTGCACGGGTGTTCTTCACGCCCCCCCCTTGTCTCATCAGTGTCTGCTCCTTCTTGCTCTCCAATTTCTCCCCCAGCACCTGGGGTGGTTGTCCTGGCTTCAGCTGGGAGCTCTCAGTGCCTGCTCGAGAAAGACAAAGCTATTGCACCAACAGGACCTCCGCAACCAGGGATGGAGGAGAAACCCAAGTATCTGCTGGGGTAACACAAGCTGGGAAGACCTGGGGGCAGTGGGTTGCAGTGGTGGAGGATGGGTGAAGAGAGGCCACAAATGAACCTGTCCAAAAATGACCGTGGGAAATGTTCTTGGAGACCACTTGCTATCACCAAGACTGACTCATGAACATGGGGGAATTTATTCCTGTGCAGCTCCAGTAGTTGAAGGCCCCCAGCCAAACCTCCTGCTCAGAGCAGGACTATCCCCACCGATAGTTCAACTCAACCTGGGGACAGAGCAAATCCATCCCCAGGAACATCTCCCACCCCATCACTGCTGCCACGCTAGGAGCAGGAATCCCAACACAGACCCACCACGTGCTTCTCCAGACCATCCCCACCCACAGCTCCATCAGGGCATGGGACATCTCACACTACCCCCCCTCCAAGGACTCACCATTGTGGAGGACTTGCTCATGCCTTATGAGGTGAGACCTCTTCCGGAAGGTCTTCTCGCAGTGCGAGCAGGGGTACGGTCTCTCTCCGGTGTGGATACGTTGGTGGGTAATGAGGTCCGAGCGCCAGGAGAAGCGTTTCCCGCACGTGGTGCAGAGAAAGGGCTTCTCCCTGGTGTGTGTCCTCCAGTGACGCAGGAGGACCACGCTCTGCGTGAAGCTCTTCCCACAATCCAGGCACTTGAAGGGCTTCTCTCCCGTGTGGATCCGTCGGTGACGGGTCAGGCTGCTCCCCCAGGTGAAGATCTTCTTGCAGTCCCCACACTTGTACACCTTCTGTGTGGAGCTACTCCTTGGTTGGCTTGCGTCTTCTTGAAGGTCTTCAGCATACGTCCCTTTGAAAGAGCATTTTCGGGGTCTTCTCGGTACTTGGCTACCTTCCTTATCATCTGGTTGATGCTGAACATCGTGGTCCATGTCCACCTTGGGGCTCTGCGGCTCCTCTCTGGGTCCTTCCAGCATCACCCTGTGCTTTTCCATGGGCTGGGACAACTTCTTCTTCTTCTCACTGTCTGTCCTGTCACCTGTTGGGACACCAAAGGGGGTCATCTGATGTCTGTTAAGGGATATTAAGAGCAGCCACCTCCTCCAGCAGCCCCAGCCCACACCAGTACCACCCACTGTGGTGCTGCCCAGCTGCTGGAGCCCTTCTAGCAAGACTTCCACCCACTCCAGTAGCTGTACTGGGATCCCAGCTCGCTCCAGTAGCAGAGCAGGGGTACTGACACCCCCGGTCTGACTCCTGTAGGTGACCCCAAACCCGCTCACACCAGTCCTGCCAGTAGCCAACGCTGGGTCCAGAAATAGTTAAGAAAAAGACTGAGTAACAAAGACAGGACCAACTGTGATGACCAACGCGTAGACCAACCCCCTTGTACCTTGCCACCAGCCCCTTTTACACCCTTTCTTTGGCCTGACTCCCCCTTTTCTCCTCCCTGCCCCCCTTCCCCTCCTCCGTACACACAGTCCCCCCCCCAGCGTTGCATCCTTACCAGCTGCAAAGCTCTTGGTAGAACTTCAGAGTTCTACTGGTAGGTGGAAGACCACTCATTAGTGCGACCAGCACCCCTTTTCAGGTTATTGTCTTCGTTAACGCTAATTGGGCAGTGTTTTAGGTCTCCGCGTGCTCGTCTCCCTCCCTTGCCTTATCCTCCTTCTCATGCTCCAAATGGCCTTGCCCGTTAGCGCCAGTAACGAGGTTTGCTCTTATCGCCGCTTTTCTTATCATGGTGTGGGGAGGGTTTGTCCCTGGTGTTCTTGCTGATGGCTTCTTGGTCCAGATACTCTTAAAGGAGACGTGTGTTGGGTGCCTGGGGGAACTGCGGGCAGAGGAGCCGTGGAAAGAGGGGGCAGCTATTGAAATTTGGGGGGCAGAAGGTCCTTACGTGGGGGCGACACGCTCGCACGGCTCTTCTCTTGAGTGATGCGGTCACGGGAAGAGCATCGGTCCGTGTGTCGCCCCACGGCCGGGCAAGGCTGGTGAAGCCCCATCCCCTTAGGTAATGTTGAAGGTCCACCTGGGGAGGCTTCAGAGCCCCCCCAAGTTATTTGGGGGCGATACCCGGCCTCCTCCGTGACGTTATTTAGGGGAGAACTGGAGGATGTGCGGGGAGATCCCAGCTCGAGGCAGCAATCGATGGGCACCGGTGCCCCCCCCAAGCTGGGGGGGTGCAACATCACCCCCAGCCCCAACAGGGACCACCTACACCGGGCACAAAGCAGTAAGGAGCCGTGCTGGGTCTGGGGGGGGGGGTCCTTCTTCTTGACCCTCTCCCCAGACCCCCCCCATTACCTGTGGGGTGCTGCCCTGGACACCCCCATTCACTGTGGGCGCTACCTCGGGGTCCCCCATTACCTTCAGGGCACTGCCGAGGACCCCCCCCCATTTCCCACAGGTTCCTGCCTGGGACCCCCATGTTCCCTGTGGCCTCTTCCCAGGACCCCCCCCCCCCTTCCCTCTGGGTGCTGCCCTGGGGTCCCCCATTATCTCCAGCAGCTGCCCGGGACCCCCCCCCCCCCCACCTCGGTACCTGCAGGTGCCACCCCAGGGTCCCCCATTCCCTCTGGGTGCTGCCCAGGACCCCCCCCCCCATTCCCTGTGCCCACTGCCTGGAACACTCCCCCCCCCCCCCCCATTTCCATCTGGATTCTCTCCCGGGACCCCCCCCCGATCCCTACAGCTGCTGTCCCGGACCCCCCCCCACCCATTCCCTACAGGGACACACCCCCCCCCAGCACCCTACGGGCTCTACCCCGGACCCCCCCCCCCCCGTTACCTGCGGGCGCTGCCGCCTCCCTCCACGGAGCCCACGGTGACGATCGACTCCGACACGGTGGGATGTTCTCCCCCC
This sequence comes from Buteo buteo, assembly GCF_964188355.1. Classification (NCBI taxonomy): domain Eukaryota; kingdom Metazoa; phylum Chordata; class Aves; order Accipitriformes; family Accipitridae; genus Buteo; species Buteo buteo. The sequence continues at coordinate 933,859 of NC_134202.1, forward strand.
CCCCCCCCCGCCACCCTAGTCACCCACTCCCCCCCCCCCCAGCCCCCCCGCCCCCCCGGTCCCAGCCCCTTCCTGTGCCTCTGCACACCCAGTCGGGCTGCAACAAACTGGGGCTACCGGAGGATGCTTAGCTGGGGGGGGGGGGACACACACTGGAGCCCCCCCCACCCCAATCCCTCTCCGCTACCCTCTTCCAAGGAAAAGCAGCCTCAAGGTTTCATTTGACAAAATAAATAATAAATTTGTATTTATTTTTTTTTTTAAAAACTAGACACAAAGGGAGGCGCTACCCTTTTTCCAGAAATTACGGAATTTGCCGATTCTCACCCACGCGCTGAGGCTCAAATAAAACGTTAAAAAGAAACAAGAAAAAAGGTCCGGAGTTGATAAAAAACCCGCGGAAACACGATATGAATGTGTTTCGTCTTGTTTTGGTTCTTCAACAAAAGAAGGCGCGGCCGTCAAGGCTTCGTCCCCGGGCGGCCGCGGCCTTTGAGAAATGTGGATTTTTTCGGTCATCCTCAGGTCAGGACCTTCTGCTAGAGGACGGGGCCCTTGAGATGCAGCAAACGGTGTTAGACGGATAACAAGAAACTAAGTTAGTTGTCACCAAAAAAAAATATATCTTGGTCCTAAGTTGGATGTCCCAACAAGGGACCATGAGATGAGAGCAGGGACTTGATTTCACCCCTCTTAAATGGTGTCCCTGCTCTGAAAAATATCTTCCAAAGGCTGTAATTTAAACCTAAATCTGATTAATTCCACCCATTAATGCGGTTCCAGTATCTCAGGATGGAGGTGAAGGAGAAGCAAACTCCTCCCATTTGGTTTCAAGAGCTGGCCCAGTCTGGGGAAGGGGGGACTGAGCTCCTGGACATCAGGTAGGACCCACTTCTCAGCTTAGAAAAATCCAGATATTGGGTTTTTCCTTCTCAGAAAAGCTTAGTTTTCCTGCACCAATTAATGTTAAGCATTATTAATGATGGCTCTGGACTGACCAAGGTTTATTTTATTGCTGGAGGATCACAGGGGGTGAAAGAGAGGATGACGAGGGCAGAACTTGACTGCCCTCTGCATCCTGAGCATGAGGTACAGGGCTGGAGACCCCAAAAGTCTCAGCCCACCATGGATGCCCACCTACGCCAGAAGAGTTGCCACCACCTTCTACTTCATGTGGTGGTTCTGGTGGGACCTCAGCTCCTCACAGCTCTTCCTACACATGGAGAACTTGTAGGGAGCCTCTTCCATGTGGGTCTACTGGTGTTTGATGAGCTTTGAGCTCATGGTGAAGCCCTTCCCGCAGTTGGAACGTCTATAGGGTCTCTCACCATGATGGATCCTCTGGTGCGACATGAGGTCGGAGCCATCCCTGAAGCTCCTCTAGCATTCAGGGCAAGCGTAGGGTCACCTACACCAGGGCAGTTGCCACCATCTTCTACTCCATGTGGTGTTTCTGGTGAGACCTCAGTTCCTCGTAGCTCTTCCTGCACATGGAGAACTTGTAGGGAGCTTCTTCCATGTGGGTCTACTGGTGTTTGATGAGCTTTGAGCTCATGGTGAAGTCCTTCCCGCAGTTGGAACGTCTATAGGGTCTCTCACCATGATGGATCCTCTGGTGCGACATGAGGTCGGAGCCATCCCTGAAGCTCCTCTAGCATTCAGGGCAAGCGTAGGGTCACCTACACCAGGGCAGTTGCCACCATTTTCTACTCCATGTGGTGTTTCTGGTGAGACCTCAGTTCCTCGTAGCTCTTCCTGCACATGGAGAACTTGTAGGGAGCCTCTTCCATGTGGGTCTACTGGTGTTTGATGAGCTTTGAGCTCATGGTGAAGTCCTTCCCGCAGTTGGAATGTCTATAGGGTCTCTCCCCACTGTGGTTCCACTGGTCCCTGCTCAGGTTGGAGCGCCTGCCAAAGCTTTTCCTGCAGTCCTGGCCCACGTAAGGTCTCTCTCCTGCATGGGTCATCTGATGAGTGGTGAGGTGGGACCTCTAGGCAAAGCACTTGCCACAGCTTGGGCAGACAAAGGACTTCTCCCCCAATATGGATCCTACGGTGGGAGATCAGGTCCACACTCTGGCCAAAGGTGTTTTCGCAGAAGATGGGTCTTGCCGTGACAGATCTTCTGGTGGGAGATGAGGTTGGAGCCATCACCGAAGCTCGTCCAGCACTTGGGGCAGGTGTTGGGTCACTCACCGGTGTGGGGATGGATCAGGTTGTACCTCCAGCTGAAGGTGCGCTCAGATATTTCCAGCGTTGAGCACGTCTCCCCCTGAGGGAGGAGCAGGGTCGAGGTCCTCAAAGATGCCTTGGCCATGAGAGAAGCTGGTCTGCGTCATCTCAGTGGTGATTCCCCAGCTGCCTCTCACGCAGCTCCAGGCTCTGGGAATCTTCCTCCTCCTCGGTCCTTCCAGCTACCAGCCCCAAGGAGGATGATGAAGGTGTCGCAAATGAGATTTTTATTGCATAGCTTTGGTTTAGCAGCAATTTAGGATTTATTAATACTTTTGAGACAGAGGCTGTATAATTTTAACCGTACTTAATCATCAGCCAGTTTAACGGAGCAATTCAATGGAATTTGTTACGATAAAATTCGTGACTTAAAGATTTGAAAATGGCAAGGATCACCCCAAAATTCCCGCCGGGTTGCGCACACAGCTGGAGGTAAAATCAAATCGCGCGCGCACACAGACAGGTAAAAGAGTTGCCAACCAAATCACGCAGGGGACAGGCAAATAATTCTCGCAAAATCGTCGACGGACGATCTTTCGATCCTTGCCAAATCTACCCCAAGAGGAGGTCCTAGCTCAGAGGGGAGATATTGGGTCACACAACCAGCTGCGCTCCCGGAGACCTCCAAAGGTCTCACCTTGGATCGTTATTTATAGGGTCTTGAGACCAAGACAACAGCACAACGGGACGTTTCCCCAAAGCACGCGTGGCTTGTCCTGAGATCTCCAGGTGGCCCGGCGATGGCGGTGGTGGGGGGTTACACCGCCACAGAAGACCAGGAGGACATCCCGGGGGTGTGGGAGGTGGGATGTCCATCAAACAGAGAGCAGGGATGCGGGCATTGCTCGGGGACGTTCCGGCCAAGGGTTTCCCCATGGCCTTGTCCCACCTTAGGCTGGAGAAGGGACACGGGATGGGATGGAGACCCAAGAGGTGCTCGACTGGAGACGTGAGCTGATAGAAACGGGCAGCTCCAAGCCTGACCTACTTTCCTCCTCCATTCCCCGGAGGAGAAGACACCCCCGTGGGAGCCGCTGCCCCCCTCCGCTGACTCGAGGCGGAGCTCTTGGAGGTCACCACCCCTTCAATCCCTCAAGATAAAAAAAACCCTCTCTTCGCCACGAAGCCCCTTGCTGGGTTGTCCAAGTAGCCCACCCAAACCTGGAGGAGATGTTGGCTCCGCGCGGCTACATCCGGACGCCGTCCTTCACGGGTTTCACCCCTCTAAACTCAAGGATGGTGTCCTGATCCCCCACCCCACGGCGGATAAAACCCCACCACGACCCCCCCCCCGGCGTGGTTTGGAGCGTCGTCCCCTGGGGTATCGCCTTCCCGTTGGGCCAGCGTTGGGCCAGCCCGGCATCTCCTAAGGATGCTCCAGGCCACGGGGGCTCTTCCTCCCCGAGGAAGACGCGCGGCGCCGGAGGACGCATCCGCACCAGATCCCAGCTCCTTGACCTAATTTAGATGTTTACCAGAGGATGGAGGAGAAGGCGAGGGCGGGGGGGGGGGGGGGGAGTTTTCTCCCCCACCTATTTCTGCTCATCGGTTTCAAAGGGAGCTGAGCCAAAAGGGCGCTGAGCGCCGTGCAGAGGGATGCTGAGCATTGTGCAGAGGGTGCAGCTGGAAGGGTGCTGAGCACCATGAACAGGGACGCTGAGCGCCATGCAGAGGGTGCAGCTAGTAGGGTGCTGAGCACCATGCACAGGGATGCTGAGCATTGTGCAGAGGGTGCAGCTGGAAGGGTGCTGAGCAACATGCACAGGGATGCTGAGCATTGTGCAGAGGGTGCAGCTGGAAGGGTGCTGAGCACCATGCACAGGGATGCTGGGCACCATGCACCAGGTGCAGCTGGAAGGGTGCTGAGCGCCATGAACAGGGACGCTGAGCACCATGCACAGGGTGCAGCTGGAAGGGTGCTGAGCACCATGCACAGGGATGCTGGGCACCATGCACCAGGTGCAGCTGGAAGGGTGCTGAGCGCCATGAACAGGGACGCTGAGCACCATGCACAGGGTGCAGCTGGAAGGGTGCTGAGCACCATGCACAGGCTGCAGCTGGAAGTGTGCTGAGCACCATGCACAGGGATGCTGGGCACCATGCAGAGGCTGCAGCTGGAAGGGTGCTGAGCACCATGCACAGGGATGCTGAGCATTGTGCAGAGGGTGCAGCTGGAAGGGTGCTGAGCACCATGAACAGGGACGCTGAGCACCATGCACAGGGTGCAGCTGGAAGGGTGCTGAGCACCATGCAGAGGGTGCAGCTAGCAGGGTGCTGAGCACTGTGCACAGGGATGCTGAGCACCACGCACTATGCATGGGGTACAGCTGGATGGGTGCTGAGCACCATGCAGAGGGATGCTGAGCACCATGCACAGGGATGCTGAGCACCATGCGCAGGGATGCTGAGCACCATGCACCATGCAGAGGGTGCAGCTAGCAGGGTGCTGAGCATTGTGCAGAGGCTGCAGCTGGAAGGGTGCTGAGCACCATGAACAGAGATGCTGAGCACCATGCACTGGGTGCAGCTGGAAGGGTGCTGAGCACCATGAACAGAGATGCTGAGCACCATGCAGAGGGTGCAGCTGGAAGGGTGCTGAGCACCATGCACAGGGATGCTGGGCACCATGCAGAGGGTGCAGCTAGTAGGGTGCTGAGCACCATGAACAGAGATGCTGAGCACCATGCACTGGGTGCAGCTGGAAGGGTGCTGAGCACCATGAACAGAGATGCTGAGTACCATGCACTGGGTGCAGCTGGAAGGGTGCTGAGCACCATGCAGAGGGTGCAGCTAGTAGGGTGCTGAGCACCATGCACAGGGATGCTGAGCATTGTGCAGAGGGTGCAGCTGGAAGGGTGCTGAGCACCATGAACAGGGACGCTGAGCACCATGCACAGGGTGCAGCTGGAAGGGTGCTGAGCACCATGCAGAGGGTGCAGCTAGCAGGGTGCTGAGCACTGTGCACAGGGATGCTGAGCACCATGCACTATGCATGGGGTACAGCTGGATGGGTGCTGAGCACCATGCACAGGGATGCTGAGCACCATGCGCAGGGATGCTGAGCACTATGCACCATGCAGAGGGTGCAGCTAGCAGGGTGCTGAGCATTGTGCAGAGGCTGCAGCTGGAAGGGTGCTGAGCACCATGAACAGGGATGCTGAGCACCATGCACTGGGTGCAGCTGGAAGACAGAGATGCTGAGCACCATGCAGAGGGTGCAGCTGGAAGGGTGCTGAGCACCATGCACAGGGATGCTGAGCACCATGCACTATGCATGGGGTACAGCTGGATGGGTGCTGAGCACCATGCACAGGGATGCTGAGCACCATGCACCATGCAGAGGGTGCAGCTAGCAGGGTGCCGAGCATTGCGCAGAGGGTGCAGCTGGAAGGGTGCTGAGTACCATGAACAGAGATGCTGAGCACCATGCACAGGGATGCTGGGCACCATGCAGAGGGTGCAGCTAGTAGGGTGCTGAGCACTGTGCACAGGGACGCTGAGCACCATGCACAGGGTGCAGCTGGAAGGGTGCTGAGCACCACGCACAGGCTGCAGCTAGCAGGGTGCTGAGCACCACGCACAGGGATGCTGAGCACCATGCAGAGGGTGCAGCTGGAAGGGTGCTGAGCATTGTGCAGAGGCTGCAGCTGGAAGGGTGCTGAGCACCATGCAGAGGGTGCAGCTGGAAGGGTGCTGAGCACCATGAACAGAGATGCTGAGCACCATGCAGAGGCTGCAGCTGGAAGGGTGCTGAGCACTGTGCACAGGGTGCAGCTGGAAGGGTGCTGAGCACCATGCACAGGGATGCCGAGCACCATGCAGAGCCTGCAGCCGGATGGGCGCTGAGCACCGCGCACAGGCCGCAGCGGGCTGCGTGGGTGCCGCGCGAAGGCCGCCCAGCACCGAACCACCGCACCATCCCCTAGTGGGGTGCCCAGGAAGGGAGCGGGGGGGGGGGGGAGCAGGATTGAGGGTCCCCCCCCCGTGGCGTGGGCGCTGCGGGTGCTGGTGCTGGGATCACAGGCCCTCCTGCTCCCAGCAGGGCTGCAGCAGCCTGCGCCCTGCGGGAGCTGCCTGCACCCTGCCTGCACCCTGCCTGCACCCTGTGGTACAGGCAGTGGGGGGGGGGGGGGGGGGGGCAGGAGTGCTGTGGATTATGGGGGGGGGGGGCACGCAGGGATTATCCATCCACCAGGGTAATCCCTGTAGGCGAGGAGGGGGGGGGCAGGATGCGGCCCCAGGATTAATTGGGTGTGCACGGGGTGCATGCACGTGTGCAAGGGGTTGGGGGGGGGGGTAATTCGGGTGTGCGTGCAAGGGGTTGGGGGGGGGTTAATGGGGGGGGGGCTGTGGGTGTGTGTTGGGGGGCGAGTGTGCGCGAGTGTGCAAGGAGGTGGGGGTGCGAGTGCGCGCGAGTGTGCAAGGAGGCGGGGGTGCAAGTGCGCACGAGTGTGCAAGGAGGCGGGGGTGCGAGTGCGCGCGAGTGTGCAAGGAGGCGGGGGGTGTGAGTGCGCGTGAGTGTGCAAGGAGGTGGGGGTGCGAGCGCCCGGGTGTCCGTGGCTCCATGGGTGCGTGTGTAAAGGCGGGGAGGGTGGGGGTGTGCATCGTTGTGAGTGTGCACAAGTGTGCAAGGTGACAAGGGTGCGAGTGCCTGGGTGTCCGTGGCTCTGTGGGTGCGTGTGTAAAGGCGGGGGGGTTGTGTGTGCGCGTCACTGTGAGTGTGCACAAGCGTGCAAGGAGGCGGGGGTGCGAGCGCCCGGGTGTCCGTGGCTCCGTGGGTGCGTGTGTAAAGGCGGGGAGGGTGGGGGTGTGCATCGTTGTGAGTGTGCACAAGTGTGCAAGGTGACAAGGGTGCGAGTGCCTGGGTGTCCGTGGCTCTGTGGGTGCGTGTGTAAAGGCGGGGGGGTTGTGTGTGCGCGTCACTGTGAGTGTGCACGAGCGTGCAAGGAGATGAGGGTGCGAGCGCCCGGGTGTCCGTGGCTCCGTGTGTGTGTGTGTAAAGGCGGGGTGTGTGTGTGTGCACGTCACTGTGACTGTGCACGAGTGTGCAAGGAGGTGGGGGTGCGAGCACCCGGGCGTCCGTGGCTCCGTGGGTGCGTGTGTAAAGGCGGTGGGGGTGGGGGTGTGCGTCACCGTGGGTGTGCACAAGTGTGCAAGGTGACAAGGGTGCGAGTGCCTGGGTGTCCGTGGCTCCGTGTGTGTGTGTGTGTGTAAAGGCGGGGGGGGGTGTGTGCACGTCACTGTGAGTGTGCACGAGTGTGCAAGGAGGTGGGGGTGCAAGCGCCTGGGTGTCCATGGCTCTGTGGGTGCGTGTGTAAAGGCAGAGGGGTTGTGTGTGCACGTCACTGTGAGTGTGCACGAGCGTGCAAGGAGATGAGGGTGCGAGCGCCCGGGCGTCCGTGGCTCCGTGTGTGTGTGTGTGTAAAGGCGGGGGGGGGGGGCTGTGCGTCATTGTGAGTGTGCACAAGTGTGCAAGGCGACAAGGGTGCGAGTGCCTGGGTGTCCGTGGCTCCATGTGTGCGTGGGTGTGCGTCGCCCTGGGTGTGCACAAGTGTGCAAGGCGACAAGGGTGCAAGTGGCTGGGTGCCCGTGGCTCCGTGTGTGTGTGCGCACAAGCATGGGGGTTGTGTGTAGGTGGGTGTGTGTTGTTGTGAGTGTGCACAAGCGTGCAAGGTGATGAGGGTACAAGCGCCTGGGTGTCTGTGGCTCCACGGGTGCGTGTGTAAAGGCGGGGGGGGGGGTGGGTGTGCATCGTTGTGAGTGTGCACAAGCGTGCAAGGAGATGAGGGTGCGAGCGCCTCGGTGTCCGTGGCTCCGTGTGTGTGTGTGTGCGTGCACGCGCACAAGCATGGGGGTTGTGTGCGGGTGGGTGTGCACAAGTGTGCAAGGTGACGAGGCTGCGAGTGCGCGGGTGTCCGTGGCTCTGTGTGTGTGTGTGTGTGTGTGTGTGGTAAATTTGTGTGTGGGTGCATCGCTGTGGGTGTGCACGAGCGTGCGAGGCGACGAGGGTGCGAGCGCCTGGGTGTCCGTGGCTCCGTGGGTGTGCGCGCGCACAAGCCTGGGGGTCGTGGGTGGGTGGGTGTGCCTCGCCGGGGGTGTGCACAAGCGTGCGAGGAGATGAGGGTGCGAGCGCGTGGGTGCGCGCGTGTGTAAAGGCCGGGGGGGGGGGGGGGGGGGGGGGGGGCGGAATCGCACGTGTGCAAGGCGCGTGTGTGGGTGCGGGTGCCTCCCTGGGGGGGGGGGCTGGGGGTCTCGGGGGGGTCCCTGAGGGTCTCGGGGCGGGGGGAAGAAACCCCTTGACACACGCGTGTCACACACCCGTGACCGCAGCTTTATGGGGGGGGTGTCCCCCCAAAATCCCACTGTCACCCCCCCCCCCGCAGCGGGCCGTCTCCTCCCCCTCCCCTCTCCTCCCCCTCCCCTCCACCGAGGCGGAGCCGGCCCCTCCCCCTCCCCTCCCCTCCCCCCCCCTCCCCTCCCCCCACCCGGGTCCCTCCCGCGGGCAGCCCCGGCCCCAGCGCCCAGCCCCGTGGCGCCGCATCCCCCCCCCCCCCCCCGCCCCCTCCCCAATTCCTGAAACCGGTCGTGGGCCCCCCCCTCCCCCATCTCGTCCGTCTGTCCATCCGAGCCCCCCCCGGATTTTTTCCCATCCCTCCATCACCGGGAGTTTCCCATCCTCCAGCCGGAGCATCTCCAGCTTCATCCTCCCCCCCCCACCTCCGTGTCCCCCCCCACCTCCGTGTCCCCCCCCCCACATCGCTCTCCCCCCCCCCCCATCCCATTTCACACCCCCCCCAAATTTCAGCTGCCCCCCCCCCCCCCGCGGACAAGCCCAGGCCAAGGTAAGACACCACCAACACTCCCCCCCCCGCAAAAAAAAAAAAAAAAAAAAAATAGGGGGTGCCCCCTTTTTTTTGGGTGGGGTGGGCCACGCCGTAGCGGGGGGGTGGGGAGAGGTGGGGGGGGGTGGGGAGGGGCACTGCCCCCCCCTTTTGTGGCCAGGGGAGGGTGGCGTTGACACCCCCCCTTGTTTTCACCCAGGGGTTGCACCCCCAATAATGCCCCCCCCCCCTTAAAACTGCACCCCCCCCTCAGAGCCCTCCCCCAACCTGGCATGCTTGGACCCCCCCCCCCATCCTGGGACCCCTGCCCCCCCCCCCCATCTTGGCACCCCTCTGCCCCCCCCCCGCTCCCCCCATCCTGGGACCCCCATCTCCCCCCCAGTTTCCCCCCCCAAGACCCTGACAGCCCCCCCCCCCCCCAGCGTGGCCCTGGCACCCCCAAACTCCCCCCCCCCTAAACTGGGATCCCTATTCCCCCCCATATTGGGACACCTCCCCCCTCATCCCGGACCCCCCCCCCCAAATCCTGGGACCCCCCCCCCCCCATGCTGGGACCCCCCCCCCATCCTTCACGAGGGGAAATTTGGGGTGCTGGGGGGGGCCCCCCTTTGCCAAGGGTGGGGAGCACCCAGCACCTCCACCCCCCACCCCCCCCCAGCGGGGGTCCCATGGGTGCCCCCCCCCCGGGGGGGGCCAATATGGGGCTGGGGGGGGCCGGGGGGGGGCCACGCCTGCATCCTACGAGCTCAGCAGTAACCAAGCAACTGCCTTAGCGCCTCTAATTAGCCCTGATTAGTGCCCGGGTTAATTACCCCAAGGCCTGGCTGTGCTTGAGGGGGGGGGGGACGGGGAGGGGACAGAAGCTGGGATGGGGGGAGTCCCTGTTGTCCCATCCCCCCCCCCCAAACCACCCCCCAGGCCAGGATCGGGCCCACCCTGCGCCAGCTGGGAAATTCTTCAACCCATTAAATAATTATTTATTAATTTTTAAAAATTTTAAAAACCTTGGGGGGGGGGGGAGGGGGGAAAACCAGAACAGAAAAATAAATTCTAAAAAAAAAAAAAAAATTTGAAAATAATTTAAAAATTCGAAAGAATTTACAAATTCAAAATAAATTGACAACAATTCTAAAATAAATAGAAATGATTTATCTGGGACGTGGGTGAATACAGCCCGGGGGGGGGGGGGGGGGGCTGAGGGGGCCGTACCGGCTGTTTGCACACTCGCGTCCCCCCGCAACGTGCGTGTGTAAGCGGGGTGTAGTTTGCGTCGTGCGTGCTCGAGAGGGGCGTAGGTTGCACCGTGTGTGTAAGCCGGGTGGAGGTTGCACCGTGAGTGTCTAAGCAAGGTGTAGGTTGCACCGTGAGCGTGCAAGCCGGGTGTAGGTCGCACCGCGGGTGTGTCAGCGGGGTGTGGTTTGCACGGCGCGTGTGCAAGCAAGGTGTAGTTTGCGCTGCGCGGGCGTACAAAGGGCATAACGCGTGCGCGCCTGGCGCCGCGCGTGTGGAAGCGGGGTGTGCTTTTTGCACTGTGAGTGTGCAAACGGGATGTAGGTTGCGCTGTGAGTGTGCAAGCAGGGTGTAGCTTGCACAGCACGCGTGTGGACGGCTGTGGCTCCCTCCCTGTGCGCGCGAACAGGGGTGTAGTTTGCACTGTGAGCGTGCAAGTGGGGTGTAGGTTGCACAAGGCGCGTGTGAACGGCTGTAGCTCGCTCCCCGAGTGTGCAAAGGGGCATAGCTCATGCTGTGCGTGTGTAAGCCGGGGTGTAGTTTGCACTCTGTGTGTGCAAACAGGGTGTAGCTTCCACAGCGTGCGTGTGAATGCCTGTAGTTCATGCCCTGTGTGTGCAAATGGATGTAACTAGCACTGTGAGCGCCTAAACAAGGTGTAACTTGCGCTGCGTGTGCAGGCGGGGTGTAGATTGCACTGTGGGTGTGTAAGCAGGGTGTAGGTTGCACTGTGCATGCATACAAGGGGACAGCACGTGCACCTTGCACTGTGTGTGTGCGAGAGGGGTGTAATTTGCACTCTGAGTGTGTAAGCAGGGAGTAGGTTGCACTGTGGGTGTGTAGATGGGGTATAGGTTGCACAGCATGTGTGTGAATGGCTGTAGTTTGTGCCCTGTGTGTGCAAACGGGTGTAACTACCCCATGAGCATGTAAGCAAGGTGTAGTTTGCACTGTGTGCGTGCAACCAGGGTGTAGGTTGCACTGTGCGTGCACAGAAGGGGACAAAGTGTGTGCATCTTGCGCTGTGAGTGTGCAAATGGGGTGTAGGTTGTGCTGTGAGCGTGCAAACAGGGTGTAGCTTCCACAGCACATACGTGAATGGCTGTAACCTGCATCTGGTGTGTGCAAACGGGTGTAGCTAGCACTATAAGTGTGTAAGCAGGGTGTAGTTTGCACTGGGAGTGTGCAAGCAGGGTGTAGGTTGTACTGGGAGTGTGTAAGCAGGGTGTAGGTTGCACTGTGGGTGTGTTAATGGGTTGTAGCTTGCACGGCACATGTGAACGGCTGTAGCTCGCTCCCTGAGTGTGCAAACAGGTGTAGCTCATGCTGTGCTTGTGTAAGCAGGGTGTAGTTTGCACTGTGAGTGTGCAAACGGGGTGTAGCTTGCACTGTGAGTGTGTAAGCAGGGTGTAGTTTACACTGTGAGTGTGCAAACGGGGTGTAGCTTGCATAGCACATGCGTGAACGGCTGTAGCTTGCACCCTGTGTGTGCAAACGGGTGTAACTACACTGTGAGCCTGTAAGCAAGGTGTAGTTTGCACTGTGAGTGTGCAAGCGGGGTGTAGATTGCACTGTAAGTGTGTAAGCAGGGTGTAGTTTGCACTGTGAGTGTGCAAACGGGGTGTAGCTTGCATAGCACATGCGTGAATGGCTGTAGCTTGCACCCTGTGTGTGCAAACGGGTGTAACTACACCGTGAGCATGTAAGCAAGGTGTAGATTGCACTGTGAGTGTGCAAGCAGGGTGTAGGATGCACTGTGGGTGTGTTTATGGCGTGTGGCTTGCACAGCGCACGTGAACAGCTGTAGCTCGCTCCCTGAGTGTGCAAACTGGTGTAGCTCATGCTGTGCATGTGTAAGCAGGGTGTAGTTTGCACTGTCTGTGCAAATGGGGCGTAGCTTGCACAGCACATGTGTGAAGGGCTGTAGTTTGTGCCCCGTGTGTGCAAATGGGTGTAACTACACCGTGAGCATGTAAGCGAGGTGTAGCTTGCACTGTGAGTGTGCAAGCAGGGTGTAGATTGCACTGAGTGTGTAAGCAGGGTGTAGGTTGCACTATGCATGTGCAAACAGTGTATGCTCCACCGTGCGTGTGCAATCAAGGTGTAGGTTGTGTTGTGAGCGTGCAAGCTGGGTGTAGGTTGCACTGGGTGTGTGCAAGGTGGGTGTAGGTTGCACCGTGCGTGTGCAAGCAGGGTGTAAATCGCACGGACGTCTATAGGAGAGGATTTTTAAGCACATGTAGGTGATGGGCTGTGTGCTGGGTGTGCGTGCGTGGGGGGGTGTGTTCTGTAGGGAATCAGCACGTGTGTGTGTGCATCCACCTGCGGGTACTCTATAGGGGACACTGGGCTTGCGTGTGCACACAGCGGGCCGTGCTCTATAGGGGATGACGTGTTTATGTGTGTATGCGCAGTGGGGCGTGCTCTATAGGGGATGTGGGGCATAATCTATGGGGAATGTAATCTAGGGGGGATGAGATCGATAGGCCGTACCCTATAGGAGATGTACTCTATATAGGGGCTGCAGGGCATGTTGGACAGAGTCTACAAGGGATGTACTCTATAGGGGATGTACTCTATAGGGGATGCAGGGCATGCGGGATATACCCTATAGAGGATGTACTCGGTAGGGGATTCAGGGCATGCGGGGCATAATCTATAGGGGATGCACTCTATAGGGGATTCAGGGCATGTGGGGCATAATCTATAGGGGATGCACTCTATAGGGGATTCAGGGCATGTGGGGCATAATCTATAGGCGATGTAGGACATGTGGGATATAGCCTATAGGGGATGTACTCTATAGGGGATGCAGGGCATGCGGGATATACCCTATAGAGGATGTACTCGGTAGGGGATTCAGGGCATGTGGGGCATAATCTATAGGGGATGTAGGACATGTGGGATATAGCCTATAAGGGATGTACTCTATAGGGGATGCAGGGCATGCGGGATATACCCTATAGAGGATGTACTCGGTAGGGGATTCAGGGCATGTGGGGCATAATCTATAGGGGATGCACTCTATAGGGGATTCAGGGCATGTGGGGCATAATCTATAGGGGATGCACTCTATAGGGGATTCAGGGCATGTGGGGCATAATCTATAGGGGATGTAGGACATGTGGGATATAGCCTATAGGGGATGTACTCTATAGGGGATGCAGGGCATGCGGGATATACCCTATAGAGGATGTACTCGATAGGGGATTCAGGGCATGTGGGGCATAATCTATAGGGGATGTAGGACATGTGGGATATACCCTATAGGGGATGTACTCTATAGGGGATGCAGGGCATGTGCACACTGGGAGCATATTCCATAGGTTGTCCATCCATCGATCCACCCGGCACAGATCCTGCCCCCCCTCCGCCCCGGTAAGGCGAGGTTTGGGGGTGCCTGGTGCAGGCAGGAGTTGGGGGACCCCCCCATGTCTGTCCGTCCCCCCACCCCCATAAACGTGGGGCTGTCGCCGTCCCTATAGATGCTGCTGCTGCTGTTGCTGTCGGCGCTGAGCGTGGAGCCCAACCGGGCGGCCATCCACGTGAACCTCACCGAAGGTACCTGACACACGTGTGTGCGAGCGCACGAGGACGCGCGTGTGACACCCGCCCCCCCCCCCAAACTGGCGTGACACCCGCCCCCGTCCCCAGGCTGCCAGATCATCCACCCGCCGCGGGACGGGGGGATCCGCTACCGGGGGCTGACCCCCGAGGAGGTGCAGAGCGTTCGCTTCCTCCCCTTCGACTACGAGATCGAGTACGTCTGCCGGCCCGACCGCGAGATCGTGGGGCCCAAGGTGCGCAAGTGCCAGCGCGACGGCACCTGGACCGCCATGGGCCACCCCAGCCGCTGCCGTGAGTGTCGCCATCCCCACTGCTGTTACCGTCACCCTCACCACTGTGATCACCATCCTCATCGCCATCCCTACTGCCAGCACCGTTACCATCCCCATCATCATCCCCTTCCCTGTTAACATCCCCATCACCATCATGATCTCTGCCACCGTCCCCTTCCCCATCATCTTCACCGTCACCATCACGATCACTGTTAGCATCACCAGTTACCATCACCGTTACCATCGTGATCACCATTAGCATCACCAATCCCCATCGCCATTACCATGACCATCACCATCAGCATGTCCATCACTGTGACCATGACGTTCACCATGACCGTGACCATGACCGTCACCGTTAGCATTGACATACCATCCCCATCATCTTCACCATCACCATCATGATCACTGTTAGCATCACCATAACCAGTTACCGTCACCGTTACCGTCGTGATCACCATTAGCATCACCAATCCCCATCAGCATCTCCATCACTGTTACCATGCCCTCCACCATGACCATTACCATGACCATCACCGTTAGCATCAACATACCATCCCCATCCCCATCATGATCACTGTTAGCATCACCATCACCAGCTGCCACCACTGTTACTGTTACCATCGTGATCGCCATTAGCATCACCAATCCCCATCACCATTAGCATCACCAATCCCCATCACCATTAGCATCACCAATCCCCGTCACCATCAGCATCTCCACCACCGTTACCGTGACCTTCACTATGACCATTACCATGACCATCGCCATTAGCATCGACATACCATCCCCATCACCACCACCATCCCCATCATCTTCACCGTCCCCATCATGATCACTGTTAGCATCACCATCACCAGCTGCCACCACTGTTACCATCGTGATCACCATTAGCATCACCAATCCCCGTCACCGTTACCATGACTGTCACCATTGGCATCTCCACCACCGTTACCGTGACCTTCACTATGACCATCGCCATTAGCATCGACGTACCATCACCATCCGCATCCCCATCACCGTGACCATCACCATCATCATCACCCAGAGGTCCCAACCAGCACCCACTGCGTCGGTAGGGCTTACCCTGGCAAGGGTATGGAGTTGACACCCCCCCACCACCCTTTGCACCCCCTAACCAGTGAGGACCTGCCCCAAAATGCACCTGAGCCTCGAGAACGGGCAAGCGGTGGCGCGGGCGATGGAACGGGTGCCGGTGGAGGGGACGTGGACCGAGTACAGCTGCAATCCCGGGTTCCGCCTGGTAGGCAGCGCCCGCAGTAACTGCACCAAGTTGGGTCGTTGGAGCACCCCCAAACCCATCTGCGAGCGTGAGTGGGGTCCCCGAGGGGTGGGAGGGGGGCGGATGGGGGGGTCTGTGGGGTTGGAGGGGTGTCTGGGGTGGAGGGGTTGGTTGGGTTTTCGTGGGGTGTCGGTAGGGTTGGGGGGGTTCCTCTTCAGGTTCCCGTTGGGTGTCTCTGGGGTTGGGGGGGGTCCCTGGGGGGGGGGGGTGGTTCAGGACCCCATGGGGTGTCTGTGGGGTTGGGGGGTGTCTGGGGTGGGGGCGGTGGGTTTTCATGGGGTGTCTGTGGGGTTAGGAGGGTCCTGTTCAGGTCCCTGTGGGGTGTCTCTGGGATTTGGGGGTGTCTGGGGTGGGGGTTCAGGTCTCCGTGGGGTATCTCTGGGGTTGGGGGGTTCCTTGGGTGGGGGGTCCCTGGGATGGGGGTTCAGGTCCCTATGGGGTGTCTCTGGCATTGGGGGGTCCCTGGGGTGGGGATTCAGGTCCCTAGGGGGGGGTCCCTGGGGTTGGGGGGTCCCTGGGGTGGGATTTCAGGCCCCCATGGGGGTCCCTGGAGTTGGGGGTGTCCGAGTGCCAGCCCCCACGATGGAGCGGGGGGGGGGGGGTCCTCTGTGTGACTCAGTTTCCCCCCCGCAGTGCGTCGCCCTATCTCAGGTGAGTACGTCCCCGTGTCCCCCCGTGTCCGTTCATACCCCCCCGCCCCCAGCTGGGCCTGGCCTCAGCACCCCCAGGTGGGTGTGGGGCCGTGGGGGCGCCCCGGGTCCCCCCAGTTCTACCCTGGGGGGGTGGGCACACACCCCCGGGACCCCCTCATCCAGCCCCACATAGCTTCATTGCGCTGAAGCCCTCTTCCTCCCCCCCCCATCGCCCCTCCTCCTCCTCCTCCTCTTCCTCCCAGCCTTCCTCGCTCCCTCCCCTCTCCCTCCCCCCCTCCTCCTCCTCCCAGCCTTCCTCCCTCCACCCCCCCAGCCCCCCCCATCACCCTCCCACCCCCATCCCTCCCTCCCTCCCACCGCCTGTCCCCCCCCCTTCTCCTCATCCCTCCCTCCCTGCCTTCCTCCCCCCCCTCCAGCCCTCCCCAGCGCTGAGCTCCAGCCCTCGCTCTCAATCCCTTCCTCCCCATCCCTCTATTTTCCGCTCCCCATCCCTCTATTTCCCATCCCCATCCCCCTACTTCCCAACCCCCATCCCCCCCCCGTCTTTTCCCATCTCCATCCCTCCGTATTCTCCGCCCCAAATCCCTCCGTCTTCTCCGCTCTCCATCCCGCCGTGTTTTCCGCTCCCCAGCCCTCCCTCTTCTCCGATCTCCATCTTTCCGCTCCCCATCCCTCTATTTTTTCCCCCGTCCCCATCCCTCTTATTTTCCACCCCCATCCCTCCACCTCTCCGCTCCCCCTCCCTCTTATTTCCCTCTCCCCATCCCGTTATTTTCCATCCCTCTATTTTCCAGCCCCATCCCTCTTATTTTCCCATCCCCATCCCTCTCATTTTCCCATCCCCATCCCTCTCATTTTCCCCTCCCTGTCCTGTTATTTTCCATCCCCATCCCTCCATCTTTCCTCTCCCCATCCCGCTATTTTCCTCTCCCCACCCCGCTATTCTCCCCACCCCGCTATTTTCCATCCTCGTCCCTCTTATTTTCCCGTCTCCATCCCTCCACCTCTCCGCTCTCCATCCCTCGATTTCCCTCCCCATCCCTCCTCCCCACGACTCCCCATTTCCCCTCCCCACCTCATTACCATTCCAACCTCACCTCCGGAGCCCGGTGACATCAACCCCCCCCCCCCACCGCCACCAAATCCCTCTTACGCCATGGCCAACCGAATCCCCGACACCCATACGTCTTGACCCCGGGAATGGCGGGTCCCTTGGTGTCACCCAAGCCACCTCGTTGGCTTTTGGTGGTGCTCAGCGTCTCGCTGGTGTCGCGCCCGTCGGTGGGTACAGGCAAGAAGGCGGTACACGTCGGGGCGCTCTTCCCCATGAGCGGGGGGTGGCCGGGGGGCCAGGCCTGCCTCCCCGCCGTCCGAATGGCCTTGGAGGACATCAACAGTCGGAGGGACATCTTGCCCGATTATGAGTTGCGGCTCATCCATCATGACAGTAAAGTGAGGAGAGGGGATTTGGGGACTGGGGGGGGGGGGGTGTGGGGTGGGATGGGGTGGGGGGATAGTGAAGGTGGGGGTGATGGAGATGGGGCTGGTGGTGGAGATGATGATGATGGTGGGGATGGGCGGTGGGATGGGGCAGGGGGGGGTGGTGATGAGCGATGGGGATGGGGACACCAAGGGGGGGGGGGTGGGGAGATGGTGAGGGGTGACATGGATGGGGTACGGGGACACCGAAAAAGGGGGGGGATGGCGGGGGGGGGTAGGAGGATACCAAGGGGTGGTGGGGATGGTAATGGGTGCTGGGGATGGGGCAGGGGGGACGGGGATGGGTGGTGGGGATGGCGATGGGGCGGGGGGGACGCCCAAGGGGTGCTGGGGATGGGGTAGGGGGGGGGACACCCGAGAGGTGGTGGGATGGGGCAGGAGGGTGATGATGGGGGGTGGGATGGGGCAGGGGGTGGTGAGAAGTGGTGGGATGGGGCAGGGGGACAGCGAGGGGTGGCAGAGATGGGGCAGGGTGGTGGGGATGGGGCGGGGATATAGGGCAGGGGCACGGGGGGGGTGGCAGGGATGGGGCAGATAGATGGGGCAGGGTGGCAAGGAAGGGGGCAGGTATATAGGGCAGGGGCAGAAGGGTTAAGGCAAGGAGGGGGGGACGACATAAATATATAGGGCAGGGGGGTGCCAGGCAGAGGCCAGGAGGCATCGTGGGTATATAGGGCACGGGTGGGGGCCAGGGGATGTGCTGGGGGGGGGGGGTGTGTGCTGACGCAGAGCCTGGGGGGGTGCTGAGGGTTTGGGGGCTGTGGGGCGCAGGGGGCATGTTTGGGGGGGGTACAGGTCTGGGTTGGGGTGCAGAGTGCGTCTTGGGGGGGGGGGGGATGTTGAGGAGCAGAGGGAGATGGGGGGGGGCACTGGGGGGGGGGACACTGCATAGGGGTGGTTATGGGGCCAGGGCAGGGGGAGTGGGGAGGATGAGGAGGGCAGAGGCAGCGTGGGCAGCTCAAGGTGAAGGCAGGGGAAGGCGGGGGGGGGGGGGGGCTGTGCAGAGGCAGGGGCTCTTGGGGGGCAGGCAGGGAGGGGACCCAGGTGCCCGGCCTCAGTATGTGGGTGGGGGGGGACCTTGACCCCAACCTTGCCCCCCCCCCCCATGCCCCCCCCATCCATCCTGCCCCCCTCTTCCTGGCTCTGCACCCTCCCACGTCCGTCTGTCCTGCGCCCCTCTGTCCTCTTCCTCCCTTCAGCCTCTGCCCCCCCCAACCCATCACCCCCCCATTCACCCACCCCCCCCACCTCATGCCCCCCCCCAAAATCCCCCCCAAATGCCTGTCCCGTACCCCAACAAGCGCCGCTCCTGTACCCCTCTCTGTCCTGCATCCCCCCATCTGTCCCATTCCCCCACTGCCCCCCCCCCCAAAAAAAACCCCCTCCTCCATCTCCCCCCCCCCCCCTTTACTGGTACTGCCTGGTTGCCACGGCAACGGATGCTGCTGGGTCTGCCACTGGGTTGTCATGGCAACGGTGCCTGGCTCCTTTTCCGGACCATTCGTGCCCTGAATTATTCATAGACCCCAAAGAAAGAACAGGGCACGGCTGGGGGGGGGGGGGCAGGGCCAGGCATCCCCCCCCCCCCCCCCCCCATTTCCCAGACACCTGGGTCCTCTAATGGATCAAACCACGGATGGCCGGACGCCTGGGTCCCCCTTGAAGGGTCTTTGGGATGGAGCTGGGGGGCAACCAGTGGGTTATACTGGGAGAAGGTGGGTGTCCCAGCAACCGCTCCCCTCGTCCCCAACCCCCTTGTGTGTGTCCCCCCCCCCGCAGTGTGACCCCGGCCAGGCCACCAAGTACCTCTACGAGCTTCTCTACAACGACCCCATCAAGATCATCCTCATGCCCGGTTGTAGCAGCGTCTCCACGCTGGTGGCCGAGGCCGCCCGGATGTGGAACCTCATCGTGGTGAGGAACCACCTCCTCGTCCCCGGGGATGTCCCCGAGGCCACGGGGGTCCTGCGGGGAGGGGGACGGGAGGCGAGCCGAGGGACCCCCACCCCTTCACCCGTGCCTGCTGTTCAGACCCTACTTGGGCATGGTGGGTCGGGTGGAGAACCGAGGCGGGGATGGAGGTGGCGCAGCCGTACTTGGAGAGCTGTTGCCTGTTGGGGTGTACCGGGATGGGGTGTTGGCGTCGGGTTGGGTCTCGGTGTCCGCGTGGGGGTTGGAGGGGGTTGTGGTGGGGTGGGGTGTGCCTGGAAGCAGCGGGGGGGGGGGTGCGGTGAAACGGTGGGGGCGGTAGGGAATGGACGGCTGTAGCTACGGTTGTTGCTGGGGGTGCGGCTGTTGCTGCTGGTGCGGCTGTGTCCCGCCATGGCTATGGGCAAATACGGGTGTTGCTGCGTGGGCGATGGTTGCTACATGCGTGACTGTTGCTTTCAGGTTGTTGCTACGTGTCTGGTTGTTGCTACCTGTGCGGTTGTTGCTGTTTGCCGCTGTTGCTTTCAGGTTGTTGCTGCGCGTCATATGTGGCTGTTGCTCTCAGGTTGTTGCCCCATAGGCGGCTGTTGCTTTCAGGTTGTTGCTACGTGTGTGGTTGTCGCTGCCTGTGCAGTTGCCGCTCCATGTGCAGCTGTTGCTTTCAGGTTGCTGCTACACGTGCGACTGTTGCTAAGTGTGTGGTGGTTCCTTTCAGATTGTTGCTACTTGTGCGACTGTTGTGTTCAAGCTGTTGCTACATGTGCAGTTGTTGCTACGTGTGTGGTTGTGTTCCAGGTTGCTGCTACATCTGCGGTTGTTGCTACCCGTGTAGCTGTTCCTTTCAGGTTGTTGCTACCTGTGTGGTTGTTGCTCTCAGGTTGTTCCTACATGCGTGGTTGTTGCTCTCACGTTGTTCCTACCTCTGTGGCTGTTGCTACGCCTATAGCTGTGTCTACACGGTTGTTGCCGGGCATACGGGTGTTTTGACACACACTGACGTTGCAGCGCGTCCGGCTGTAGCTACGTGCTCGGCTGTTGCCGGTGGTCCGCGGTTGTACCCACACTCGCTGTGATTCCTGCCATCAGCACCCGTACAGCCGCCCGCGGTCCGCTCGAGCGGTTGACGATGGGCTATGGGCAGCTGTAGCGGTGTCGGGGGGGACGACGACGACGACTGTTGGGAGCTGACACCCCCCCCAAACCTTACAGCTTTCCTACGGCTCCAGCTCCCCCGCCCTCTCCAACCGCCAGCGCTTCCCCACCTTCTTCCGCACCCACCCCTCGGCCACCCTGCACAACCCCACCCGCGTCCAGCTCTTCAAGAAGTGGGGCTGGACCAAGATCGCCACCATCCAGCAGACCACGGAGGTCTTCACCTCGGTACGCACGCCGGCAACCTCCCACCCCCACCTCTGCCTGCTGCTGCCTCCCCCCAAAACTCTGCCCCGCAACCGCTCAGCCCCCATCCTGGAGCCGGCGACATCCAGGTCCGTGCTCAGTCCCCTCCTACGGTGCATAACGCTGACCCCCGGCAAGCAACCCACCTCCCAACCCCTGCTTGGTGCCCCCCAACCCCGCCGCCCACCCCGGACTCACTCTGCACTCTCTTTCCCCTCCGCCCCCCCGCCCTGCCTGCCCCTCCTGCCTGCTCCCCGCTCCTCCTGCCCGCCCGCCACCAGACCCTCGATGACCTGGACCAGCGGGTGAAGGAAGCCGGTTTGGAGATCACCTTCCGCCAGAGCTTCTTCTCCGACCCCGCCGCGCCCGTGCGCAACCTCAAGGTGAGTCCACCTTGCCCGTGCCCAGGTCCTCGTCCCCGCCAAGTCCTGCCCCACGGCACCCACAACCATCGGGGTGCAGATGGAGCCGTGTCTTGCACCCCAAAGGGAGCAGAGACACCCCAAGATGGCCAAGCATCCAGGTCAACGATGCATCTCCTCCAGCCAGGAGATGGGTAGCAATGCCCGTGACCTGGCTGTGCCAATGCCAAGGTTCTGGTCCTCTTCGGCACCCCTATGCAAAGTTATGCAAAGGAGGCTGGGTGGATTTGACCCTCTAGGAGCAGAAGTCCCACCCCAGGGTGACTTGTCTCCCCGCAGCGCCAGGACGCCCGTATCATTGTGGGGCTCTTCTATGAGACGGAGGCGCGTAAGGTCTTCTGCGAGGTGAGGAGGGGAAAGGGGGTGGGTGGGCACCGCGGGGGTCATGTGGGAGGCTGGGACTATGGGTGCCGTGCAGTAGAGAAGGGTGGGTGGGCATCAGGTGGACGTGGGGCAGTTGGGAGAGTGGGGAGATGGATGGTGGGATGGAGCGAAGGGCGGTGGGACGTGTGGGTCAGTGGGCGGAAAGATGTTGGGATGGATGGGTGGAAGTGTGGGTGGGTGTGAGTGCGGTAGGACTGATGGATGGGTGGGTGGGCAGGCAGGTGGGATGGTGGGAAGGGAAATGGTTAAGTGGAGGCACAGGGTGAAGAGTGGATGGACAGAGGTCCAGCTGGATGGACAAGATATGGGCAGGTGGGATGGTGGGAAGGTTGAGCAGAGGCATGGGGTGAAGAGTGGATGGACACAGGTCCAGCTGGATGGACAGGATGGGGAGAAGGGTGCTAGATGAGTGAAGGGTGACTGGATGGGACGGGGTGAAGAGTGACAGAGGGAAGGATGGGGTCAAGGGTAAGGCCACTGCTCCTTGGCCCACACAGGTCTACAAGGAGAAGCTATATGGCAAGAAGTACGTCTGGTTCCTCATTGGCTGGTACGCCGACAACTGGTTCCGCATCAAGGATCCGGCCATCAACTGCACCGAGGCGGAGATGGCCGAGGCCGTGGAAGGTCACGTCACCACCGAGATCGTCATGCTCAACCCTGAGAACACCCGCAGCATCTCCAACATGGTATGGGGAGGATGAGGGGACACATGGCACTCCCAGGGGGTCCACTCCATCCCACCCATCACATCACCGCTGGTTTTTTTCCCATTCCAGACGTCCCAGGAGTTCATTGAGAAGCTGCAGAAGAGGCTGGGCAAGAACCCCGAGGAGACAGGTGGCTTTCAGGAGGCGCCGCTGGCCTACGATGCCATCTGGGCGCTGGCCCTGGCCCTCAACAAGACCTCGGCAGAGCTGGTCAAGAAGGGGTTGCGCCTGGAGGACTTCAACTACAACAACAAGAACATCACCGATGAGATCTACCGGGCCCTCAACTCCTCCGCCTTCGAGGGTGTCTCGGTGCGTTGCCCACACCTGAGCCCCTGCCAGTCCCCGGTGTGTCGTCTTCTCCTCAATAAGGTCTCCCATGTCCCCAACCCCTCCACCTTCAAGGTGGTGGTGGAGGTGCCTTAAAGGCATCCGTCAAGGGTGTCCCTGTGAGCTGCCCCAAAACTCCCAGAGAAAACGTTCTCCCAACACCCCTCTGGGGACGTGGTCCTGCCACCTGACAGGTCCCCGACACCCATCTCCATCCCATCCCACAGGGACACGTTGTCTTTGACGCCAGTGGCTCCCGCATGGCCTGGACGCTCATTGAGCAGCTGCAAGGTGAGTGAGCACAGGCAGCAGCCATATCAGGGTGGCACTGTCACCGTATTGCACATGGTGACCACCACCGAGCATCCCGCAACACCCCTTCACGCACAACAGCCGCAGCTTGGCGTTGCGGCCACGTTGTCTGCACAACAACAGCACACAACCACCCCAAGACGCACGCCGCAACAAGTCCTACCACTGCGCAACCTCTCAAGGAGTGGCAACCCACGTGGGACAACCCCCTTCTCCACACCCTTTTGGCCACGTGTCCAACAGGAGATGTGTCCTCACCAATACACAACTGGTCTTGCATGTGGCGGAAGGAGGTGCAGAGGTGGAGGAGGTTTGGGGGACAAGCAAGGAGCTTGGGACAAGAGTCATCAAGAGTAGTCAGCATGGATTCATCAAGAAGAAGTCATGCTTGACCACCTTCTGCTGGCTTGGTAGATGAGGGGAGAGCAGTGGACTTTGTCTACCTTGGCTTCAGGAAGGCTTTCTACAGTGTCCCAGAACATCCTCATAGAGGAGCTGATGAAGTCTGGGCTGGATGAGCAGACAGCGGGGTGGACTGAACACTGGCTAAACAGCCAGGTCCAGGGGGTGGGGATCGGCAGCAAGAAAGTCCAGTTGGAGGCCAGTGCACCCCAGGGGTCAATACTGGGTCCACTCCTGTTCAACATCTTCATCAATGATCTGGATGATGGGGCAGGGAGTACCTGCAGCCAGTTTGTGGATGACACCAAACTGGGAGGAGGGGCTGAGATGCCAGAGGGTCGTGCTGTCATCCAGAAGGACCTTGATGGGCTGGAGAAGTAGGCTGAGAGGAACCTCATGAGATTCAACAAGGGGAAGTGCTCCAGGACCAACTCCAGGCACTAGGACAGGCTGGGGGTCAACCAGCTTTGCAGAGAAGGCCCTGGGGGTCCTGGTGGACACCAAGTTGATCATGAGTCAGCGACATGGCCTTGGTGGCCAACGGTCTCCTGGGCTGCATCAGGAGGAGTGGTGGAGGTCGAGGAGGTGATCTTTCCCCTCTGCTCAGCACTGGTGAGGTCAGCCCTGGAGAGATGGGCCAGTACTGGGCTCCCCAGTACAAAAGAGCTACTGGAGAGCATCCAGCAAAGGGCCATGAAGATGATGAAGGACTGGAGCACAGGAGGCTCCAGCTGAGCATCAGGACCCACTTTTTCACGGTGCAGGTGACCAAGCACTGGCAGAAGTTGCCCAGATTGGTGGTGGAGTGTCCACCCTTGGAGACATCCAAACACTACACGGACGTGGTCATGGACAACGGGCTCTGGGTGGTCCTACTTGAGCAGGGGGTTGGACCAGATGACGCCCAGAGGTCCCTTCCAACCCCCCAACCAGTCTGTGATCCTGTGGGGGTGTGCAAAAACGCTGGAGGGGTGTCGCTCCTCCTTCCCTCCAGCCTGACCCATCTCTGCTGCCCTTGCAGGAGGTGTCTACAAGAAGATTGGCTACTACGACAGCACCAAGGACAATCTGTCCTGGTACAACAACGACAAGTGGATTGGTGAGCAGCGCCGCATGTGGGGTGTGAGCAGGGGGTGGGTGTCCCCGCCACGGGGAAGGGTTGGGAAGACACCCCCCCTCCACGCTCCCTAATTGTGCCATGGGCTCTGCAGGAGGTGCCCCTCCAGCTGACTACACCAAGGTCATCACCACCTTCCGATTCCTGTCCCAGAAGCTCTTCATCTCCGTCTCGGTGCTGGCCTCGTTGGGCATCCTCCTGGCCATCATCTGCCTGGCCTTCAACATCTACAATGGGCATGTCCGGTCAGTGATCCCCCCCGTTTTCCTGGTATTTGGGGAAATATTGCACCTTTCCTTTTCCATAGCTGCTAAAAGAAATCTCAGCAGCGTGTGGTTAGCAACACCCAGAGGGGAAAAAAAGAGATTATATGCTCCCATGTCCTCCTACACAAGATGACAGTGACAAAACGTTGTTGTTAGTAGATATCCCAGTTGCCCGTCTCACTGCGTAGGAGCTACGGGTGCTATCAAGGGTCTGGCTGTAGCACGTGGTTTCCTGTTATCTCACTTCACGTCCTCATTTCTCGCGTCCCGTTGGGTTAGCTGAACGTCATACACCACCGATAGCTGAGCACGGTGGCCGGGTGACACACCATCTCCTCAACAACCCCCTCCCAGGTACATCCAGAACTCACAGCCGTACCTGAACAACATGACGGCTGTGGGCTGCACGCTGGCGCTCGCTGCCGTCTTCCCCCTGGGACTCGACGGGTACCACATCGGGCCGGGGCTTTTCCCTTTCGTCTGTCAGGTATGGGGCTGGTGGGGTGTTGCGGGGGGGTACAGGCAGAGTGGGGACAACCAGAGGGTGGGGACCGCCGGAGGAGGAACAGTTGGGAGTAAAGCTGTGGACTTCCAAAGGAGTGGGTCGAGGGAGGTCTATGGGAGGGGGGGTTACACTCCACGGGGGTGCAGCGGAGGTGGGTACAGCTGGACGGGGAGGTACAACCATCTTTTCCCAACCCACGTACCCTCCTCAGGCCCGGCTGTGGCTCCTCGGGCTGGGGTTCAGCCTGGCGTATGGCAGCATGTTCACCAAGATCTGGTGGGTCCACACTGTCTTCACCAAGAAGGAGGAGAAGAAGGAGAAGAGGAAGGTGAGAGGTGACGCAGTGGGGGAGGGGGTGGTGGTGCACGGGGGTCTCGGTGACACTGTTTTGTCCCCACACCCAGACCCTGGAGCCTTGGAAGCTGTATGCCACCGTGGGGCTGCTTGTGGGGCTGGACGTGGTCACGCTGATTATTTGGCAAATCGTGGACCCCCTGCACCGCACCATCGAGGTGGGGGCACTTCTCACGGCAGGGGTGGGCTGTTCTCAATGTTGGGGGGATGCCTGTGGTGCTAAGGGGATACTCGTGGTGTTTGGGTGCTGCTGAGGAGATGCTCTTGACATTGAGGGGATGCTCAAGGTGTTGGGCTGCTGCTAGAGGAGATGCTTACGGCCTTGGGGTGCTGCTGGGGGGATGCTCACAGTGTTGAGGGGGTGTTACCATGTCAGGGGGCTGCTCACAGCATTGGGGTGCTGCTGGGGGGAGCCCACAGCAAAGGCTCCCCCCCCCATATACCCTCACACCCCATCTCCCACCCTGTCTCTCACGCCGTCACCCCCAGGAGTTCACCAAGGAGGAGCCCAAGACGGACACGGACGTCTCCATCCTGCCCCAGCTGGAGCATTGCAGCTCCACCAAGATGAACACGTGGCTCGGTGGGCATGGGGGGGTCTTGGGGGGGGGGGGGGGAAACGGGCAGGGCTGAGGGTGTGGGTGGGACTGGGGAGGTACAGCCAGGACGGGGGGGGACAGGCAAGGTTGGGGGTACGAGCAGGGCTGGGGACACGGCGCATTGCAGAGAGCCAAGGGGAGACCCAGGCACCCACGGGGGCCAGGTGGGGGGTCCCTGTTTGACCACCCATGGTTCCTCCCCCGCCCAGGGATATTTTATGGCTTCAAGGGGTTGCTGCTGCTGCTGGGCATCTTCCTGGCGTACGAGACTAAGAGCGTGTCCACGGAGAAGATCAACGACCACCGAGCGGTGGGCATGGCCATCTACAACGTGGCGGTAAGCCGGGGTGGCTGTCCCATCCTGTTCCCCCCCCCATCTTCAGCCCACATCCCATAGAGTGACTCCCAAAAACATCCCCTTCCTCCCCACAGGTCCTCTGCCTCATCACGGCACCCGTCACCATGATCCTCAGCAGCCAACAGGACGCGGCCTTCGCCTTCGCCTCGTTGGCTGTCGTCTTCTCCTCCTACATCACCTTGGTTGTCCTCTTCGTCCCCAAGGTGCTGGTGGGGAAAGGGATAGCGGGGTGCGGGTGTTTCTTCTGGGGAGGGGAGGAACAGTCATCCTACATCCTCCCTTGGAGGGTCAAGGTGTTGCTTCTGCAGACATGGAGGGTTCTTCCCCAGGAGGGTCACGGAATTGGCAATGACAGTCGGCAGGGGACGTGGGACAACCGGGTGGGGGTGTTGCCTTGAGGAGGGGGACAACTTTGACAACTGGGGACCATTGCAGATGCGGCGCCTCATCACCCGAGGTGAGTGGCAGTCGGAGCAGCAGGACACCATGAAGACGGGCTCATCCACCAACAACAACGAGGAGGAGAAATCCCGACTGTTGGAGAAGGAGAACCGGGAGCTGGAGAAAATCATCGCCGAGGTGGGTGGGTGGGGGGAAACCCCTAAATGTGGTTCGGGGGTGGGCACCCCATAGAGGTGGGTTGTAGCTTCGAGGGGTTGCTACCCATGCCAAGGGGGTAGATCATCTTTGGGGCTGCAACAGGGGTGACATGGGACAGGGGTCCCAACACTGATAAGGGTCAGTGAGGTGGTATCTGACACCCCCCCCCCCCAAATTTGTCACCCGGCAGAAAGAGGAACGTGTATCAGAGCTCCGCCAGCAGCTCCAGGACCGCCAGCAGCTCCGGTCCCGCCGACGGTCGTCCAACCCTTCCCGTGAGGCTGACAACCATTTCTCTCCGGGGTTGAGCGCCGCCCCGGCCCCCCCGGCCCCCTTCTACCAGCCCAACCTCCCTCTGGTCCGCTGCCTGGTCTCGGAACAAGCCGACAAGCTCGGCCGGGGCAACTGTGACGGTAGCCGCGTCCATCTCCTCTATAAGTGACTCCCGCGGGTGTCACGGCTAGAGCAGAGGGGCGGTGCTATTTGCCGAGGGGTGGAGCTAAGTGGGGTGGGGTCAGTGGGTGGGGCTAGGCAGGGAGGGCAGAGCCTCTGCCTTATTATTGATTTTTTTTAAATGTATCTCTTTGTCTTAACCTGGGGGACCACGGCTCTGGCCGGGTTCCCCCCCCCCCGCCCAGGGCTCTGGGTGTCACCCACCCTCCGACTGTTGTCAGTCAGAAAACTATGGGGTGGGGGGGAGAAGGGTGGTTCTTAATTAAGGGGGAGGGGGCAGAATGCATGAAGGCTGACTTAACGACATTGAAAGCCCCCCCCCCCCCGCAAACTCCCCTACAGCTGTCCCATCTCCCCTACAGTCATCCCACCTCCCTCTCCACTCCAGCCATAGCACAGTCGGACAGTCCCGCTGACTCGTCCTACTCCAACCTGTCCCTGCTACACCTCCACCACATCCCCTCCATCCCCCCGCGCTGTTGCGCACAACCGGAGCTCGGCTCCCGGTGTAGCAAACAACCGCCCTGATAACCCCCCTGTAACAGTGTTATTGTAGCCCAGTGTCGATACAGGCGATGTGGGGACACAGGAGCAGGCCCAGGGATGCAGGCGGTTGTATCGCAAGTGGCAATTCCTGTAGTTTAATGTCAGGCTGTAGTGTACAACTGCATCTAGTTAAGTCTAGTCAGACTGTAGTGCACAACTTGTACGTACAATCAAATTGTATTGCACATTGGGATCGGTTACTGTAACGCACGGTCCGGCTGTAGCCGATGGCTGGTTTGGGATCAGTTGTTGGTACAAACGGATTCATTTTTTATGCTGTATCTTCTGACTGTAGCTCACAACCAGCTGCCGTGAGGTGTGAGCACCGTCGGAGAGTCTGTGGCTGGGGCTGTACGTTTGAGCGCAGCGTTAGGTCGGGTCCTGTACGCGCAGACTGTTGTATCCGGGGTCTGGTTTCTCATATGTACAGTCGCACTTTAGTGGACAACCGGACCCTGCTTCTTCTCACGTGTCTGTTGTGGTGTTTAACCATGAAAGGGGAACTACACCGTACCCCAACCGCCGGGGTTGCGTCCCTCCCCAGACCGGGGTACCCCAGTACAGCCAGAGTTGTAGCCAGCTCACAGGCGTCCTACGGCAGTTCGGCTGTTTTGGAGTGACAGCGAGCCCAAGGAAAGGATCTGGTTGTTCGTGGATCTGATTGATCCTGGAACCAGGCTGTCCAGCACCGGGTACAACCACCCTGGCTGCTTCAGGGTGACGGTGTTCACAGCCGCACACAACAGCGCAACCACCTGCATGTCCTTGCTTTGACATCAACCCCCAAAAATCCAGGTGGGAGTCCCTGCCCCCCACTCCCATTTGGCTGGAGTACCAGGTCCAACCCCCCCCCCACACACACACCCAAAACACACACCAGCACGGAACACCGTCCCTACCCCGTGCCACCGGTACCAGGGAACGATGCCGATAGCGGCTAGGGATGGTGGTGCCCGTGCCAAACGCTGTCGGAGGGTGGAAAGGGGCAGGGAACAACCAGCTGGAAGAGGGGGAGGAAATTAGACACCGTCACCCTTAATCACCCCCCAAGCCCCCATCTATCAGGAACACAGGCATCCCGGCCACGGGGATCCCCGTTCCTCTCCCTCTGCTGAACCAAATTTGGTGATTTACAGCCCAAAAATACAGCCTGCAACCACAGGATCCAGGTGTCCTGACTCAGGGAGGGGCAAGGGGGAGGCTGCCCTTGGGATCAGGATTGAAAAAGAAGCACCAGGACACAGTCGCCATCCAGGAAAACAACCTGTTTAATACAGGGGAGACAGGGCTGGTCCTGTGCCCCCCCCCCAGCAAAATCCTGACTCCAAGGTGGGTGCCCCCCCCGCCCCCCCAGCCACACATGGGCAAGGGCATGAGCTCAGAGTCCACAGGGGAACAGGGACTCATCCCCACGGTGGGGTCCGTGGGCCACCAAGACAACGTGGGGGTCCACGACAGAAAGGGGGGCTCTGCCGTGGGATGGAGGGGGGGGCCCTCTCAATATGGGGGACAGCCCAGCTCTCCCCAGGTGCTGTTTGTCACCAGCCCTCCCTCACTGCATGCCACGGGCTGGAGGAAGAAGAGGAAGACTCCGCAGAGCACCAAACCCCCTCCCACCACCAAGGCCACCATCAAAGCCACCGCTCGGTACAGAGACCACCGGCCAGAGATCCAGGGCCAACCCCGGTTGGGGGGAGCGGGGGGCTCGGGTCGCCCCAATTCCAGGCTGAGGGTCACAGTGGGGACCTGGTCGATGGGTTTGGGGTGCCCGGGGGGGACGTAGAGCAGCCCCTTAGGACGGCTGAAGCGGACGGAGCCAGTGGGGCCAGGGGGTAGGAGAGCCAGGAGATCGGCACGGGTGGGCAAAGCCGGGGGTCCGCGGCAGCGGGGCAACGCCGTGGGGCGGCGGCAGATGGGGCAGAGCAAGGTGGGGGCGGCGGGGGCCACCACGGTGACCCTGGCCAGGCATTCGAGGCAGAAAGTGTGACCGCACCCCAACACCTTGGGCACCTTGAAGAGACGATCGTAGGGGGCAAAGCAGATGACGCAATCCAGGGAGGGGACCCCCTCGGTGTCCTCGGCCATGGCCGCGGCGACGTCCCTGGCAGGCAGAAAAAAACGAGACGGTGTTTACCCAGCAGCAATAAGGGCAGCGTGGGGTTAGGGACACCAAATCTATGGGGTAACCAAGCCAAATTGCCCCCAAACCAACATGCCCCCCCACCCTGGGGTGCCAAGAACACCCCTTGGAGACACCAACCCCACACACACTCCGAGAAACCACCCCCCCAAAAAAATACTTCGGGGGTCCAACCTTCAAGGTGGAAGTACCAGCACCCCCCATGTTAGGGGGGCTCAAACTCAGTCATTCCCCCCCCCCCTCACCTGCACCCCAAGGTGCCAGCAGTAGGAGCTCACCAAGGGGCCACTCGGCTCCGGGCGCAGCCGACGGTGCCGGGATCGAAGAGGACGTCCGCCACCGTCACACCCACTGCCGTGCCCTGCCCGCGTGAGCTGGGACAACATGGGGAGGGACCGTCCCTTGCCACCCCCCTCTCCCCGTCTCCACATTTGAGGAGCACCCCCAAACCCCACACCAGCCTTGGCAGGGGATCCCGGGCCACCAAGGAGCCAGTTCTCGGGGCAGATCCCATTCCACCCCCAGCTGCCATGGGGAGGTGCCGGATCCATATCCGTCCTGGCTCTACTTATCCCGATCCTTTCTTCCGCCTTCTGCCCCTTACAGGTACAAGGTGCTGCTCCTCCTCCTCCCACCCTCCCCCACCAGGGAAAAAAAGGGGGGATGACAGCAGGGGAGCACCCCAACTTTTCCCAGGAGGGAGGAATGAGGCAGGTCTGGGGACACGAAGGGGGACAAGCAGGACACGGAGCCACACCCCTGCCCACTACCCACATCGAGGACCCCCCTTCAAAGCACCCAAATCCAACAGCGTCCGTTGTGTGTGTGTCCCCCCCACCAGCCCCACAGCACAGGGAGGATGGAGTTAAGGACACAAAGCAAGTGAATTTTATTGAGTGGCTTTTTAACGGTTGGACTTGGCCACACGCTCCAGCTCGTCCTTCTTCTTGATGGCGTAGGAGTTGGAAGAGCCCTGTGGGGGGTGAGACGGGTGTAAGTCAGTTTTTGGGGGGAGTCCGTTGCGTCCCCAACTCATGAGAGCAGGTGACAGCGGTGACGGCTCCATCCCCCTCCTCACCTTGGCGGCGTTGATGAGTTCGTCAGCCAAGCACTCGGCAATGGTTTTGATGTTACGGAAAGCAGCTTCGCGGGCTCCGGTGCAGAGCAGCCAGATGGCCTGGGGCAAGGGGGACAGAAAAAGGGACGTTGGGGACAGAAAAAGGACATCGGGGACATGAGGACGGGGGGTGGCAGCCCCTCGGGGTTTAGGGATGAAGAGGGGACGTACCTGGTTGACACGGCGCAGGGGGGACACGTCCACGGCCTGTCTACGGACTGTACCGGCGCGGCCGATACGGGTCGAGTCCTCGCGGGGTCCGGAGTTAATGATGGCATTAACCAGGACTTGCAGGGGGTTCTGTCAGAGGACAGGCAGGGAGAGAAATGAGCCCCCCCACGCCCAAAACCACCCCCCCCCCCGGCACCCAAAAACACCCCCCAGCCCCCTTCTCACCTCCCCAGTAAGCAGATGGATGATCTCAAAGGCGTGCTTAACGATGCGCACAGTCATTAACTTCTTGCCGTTGTTCCGGCCGTGCATCATCATGGAATTGGTGAGTCGCTCGACGATGGGGCATTGGGCTTTACGAAAACGCTTGGCTGCATAGCGCCCGGCGCTGTGAGGCAGGTACTTGGCGTATTTTTCCTTCACAGCGATGTAATCCTGGCGGGAATTGTGTCAGACTCCTCCCAGCCACCGGAAGGATGCAGGAATCCCCATTACACCCCTCCTTGTCCCCCACCCCTCAAAATATACCTGGAGGGAGATATCATTGATCTGGACATCATCGGTGCTCCATTTGCCGAAGAGTTTGATGTCGGGCGTCTCAGTGACGGCGGGCGCCGTCTCCCAGTCTGTCATGCTGCAGAAAGAACAGGATGGGGGTCAGGAGAGATGCTTGTCACCCCCAAACCCTGTAATTGGGGGGGGGGGGGGTGTGTCCTAGATCAAACCCCTTTAATTAAAAGGAAAAAGCAAGTGCCTACGGGTTCCAGTGAGCCTAAACACCCTTCCCAGTATAAACTGGGAAGGCTCTTGGAGCACCTTGCAGGCAGGGGGTCCCCCAGGACTTTTCACAGGGCACTGGGTACCACCCATGCACACCCAGACACCCTACACCCTGCGTGGGGTGTTCAAGCACCCACGGGTAGGGTGTCTACACAGAGAATGAGAGGGTCCCTCGACATCCCAGAAACAGCAAGGTGACCCGGAGGTGTCCCCAAGCCCCGGACATGACACAGGGGTGCTGTCCCCCCAGGTTGTGTGTTTGTGACCCCTCAAGTCCCACCCCCCAAGTCGGGACGGCGTGCATTACAGGGTAACATAGAGGCGTGGAGCGGGCCTGGTGCGTCACAGGGCTGCATGACACATGCAGAGGGGTGTCCCCGTCAATGAGGGACCCCCGAGGGTCTTGTGTTTGCGGGTGTTACGGTGTACGTAAGGAATAGGGTCGGTGCTGGGACAATCACATGATCCCAGTATTACTGGTGAGCGCAAAAACCAGCTACGTGGGGCAGAGGGAAACCCCGATCCCCTGGACACCCCATGCTCCTCCAAACCTCCCCCAAAACAGCCTCCCCTCAACTACCTACCCCAGGAAGTCACCGACCTCCTTTAAGACACCCCCCTCCAGTTCATTCCCACAGCAGCAGGCCCCCCCAAGCCCCCCTACCCTACAGAAGGCCCCCCAAAAACACACACCAATCTCCTCCCACCTTAAGAGCCCCCCCACTCCTACTTCAGGGCCCTTCCCAACTCCTGCCTCAACCAATCCCCCAGGGCTGAGCCCCCAACTCCTACCTCAGAGCCCCACACACAGGCCTGAGCCCCCCCATTCCTACCTGAGCACCCCCACACAGGCCTGAGACCCCCAACTCCTCCCTCAAGGCTCCCCCAAAGGCCTAAGACCCCCAACTCCCACCTTAACACCCCCCCCAGGCCTGAGCCCAACTGCTACCTCAGAGCCTCACACACAGGCTTGAGACCCCCCCCCACCTCCTACCTGAGCCCCCACACACAGGCCTGGGACCCCCAACTCCCACCTCAGAGCCTCACACACAGGTCTGAGACCCACCAATTCCTACCTGAGCATCCACGCACAGGCCTGAGACCCTCAACTCCTCCCTCAAGGCCCCCACAGGCCTGAGACCCCCAACTCCCACCTTAAGGCCCCTCACACAGGCCTGAGACCCCCCAACTCCTACCGGACCCCCCCCAGGACTGAGCCCCCCCAACTGCTACCTCAGAGCCTCACAGACAGGCCTGAGGTTCCTATCTGAGCCCACACACACAGGCCTGAGACCCTCAAATGTTACCTCAGAGCCCCACACACAGGCCCGAGACCCCCGACTCCTCTCTCAGAGCCTCCCCAACCCCAAGTCTCGGCCCCAAGAGGCCTCACAGCACCACACACACCCCCCACAAGACCCCCTCAGCCCCTCCCGAGCCCCATTCCCCCCCTCCAGGCCCGAGGAATCCCCGGTCGCGCCGCACTCACATGGCGGCTGCTCCGGGAAAGAAAAAGGGCCCCGACGGGGTCTCCCGGCCTCTTATCCAGGGGCGGGCGGGCACTTCCGGCCGCGCATGCGCAAAGCCCCCTCCCGCGGGGCCCCGCGCTTCCGCCCTCACCTTGCCAGCGCTCTTGGCGCATGCGCGCAAAGAAGGGCCCGCCCCCCGGCTCTGGCGCAAGCGCAGAGGGCGCTGGTGGAGCCGGAGCGGCCATGATTGTTGAGGGCGTCTGCCCAAACGCCGCCATGTGGTGGGGGGTAGTTCCCTAGGGGGGGGGCAGAGACACGCGGGGGGGGAACAGAGAGTCCTCCCGGGGCGGGGGGGGAACGGATTCTCATGGGTGGGCATGGAAAGGGACCCCAGGACCAGCTCCGACCCCCCCCCGTCTCTCCCCGCCCCGCGATTGGCGAGGCCGCCTCCCACCCACCAATCACGGCTCGCAGCGCGCCGGGCGTCACCGGGTGCCAGGCAGATCCCGGCCCCGCGGGATGCGAGAAACGAAACCGAAAGGGCTGGAGGCGGTGGCGGGGGGGGGGACGGGGATAGGGGACCCCCCCCCGGGACCCCGGAACGCCCTGGGACCCCCCCCCCGGGGTAGCCCAGGCCTCAGTCCCCCCTTCGACCCCTCCTGAGGGCCCGAGACCCCCCCCCCCCGCTCCGCCTGTGTCCCCCCAGCCCGGGGACCCCCCCCGCAGCCCCAGGACCCCCCCCCCCCCCACTCCTTGGGCCTCGCTCTTGTCCCCTGTGTCCTCCCCCAGCCCGGGATCCTGGTGTCCTGCCCCCCCCCCCCCCCCAGGGGAGGACCCCGGTGTCCCATGGCCCTGGGGGGGGGTGTGAAAAAGCCAGGAAAGCGGTAAAATAACCCCAGCAAGCACAGGCACACCCCCCCCAAACCGGGGCTCATGCCCAGTGTCCCTTGTGCCCACTGTCACTTGTGCCCTGTGTCCCTCGTGCCTGGTGTCCCTCGTGCCCTGCGTCCCTCGTGCCCGGCGTCCCTTGTGCCCCACGTCCCTCATGTCTGGTGTCCCTCGTGCCCGGCATTGCCTGTGCCGGTTTCCCTCGTGCCCTGTGTCCCCCGTGCCTGGCATCCCTCGTGCCCAGTGTCCCTTGTGCCCCACGTCCCTCATGTCTGGTGTCCCTCGTGCCCAGCATCCCTCGTGCCTGGCATCCCTCGTGCCCGGCATCCTTCATGTGCCCCACGTCCCTTGTGCCCTGTGTCCCTCGTGCCTGGTGTCCCTCGTGCCCGGCGTCCCTCGTGCCCCACGTCCCTCATGTCTGGTGTCCCTCGTGCCCGGCATTGCCTGTGCCGGTTTCCCTCGTGCCCTGTGTCCCTCGTGCCCAGTGTCACTTGTGCCCTGTGTCCCTCGTGCCTGGTGTCCCTCATGCCCGGCGTCCCTCGTGCCCCACGTCACTCATGTCTGGTGTCCCTCGTGCCCAGCATCCCTCGTGCCCGGCATCCTTCATGTGCCCCACGTCCCTCGTGCCCTGTGTCCCCCGTGCCCGGCATCCCTCGTGCCCAGTGTCCCTTGTGCCCCACGTCCCTCATGTCTGGTGTCCCTCGTGCCCGGCATTGCCTGTGCCGGTTTCCCTCGTGCCCTGTGTCCCTCGTGCCCAGCATCACCTTGTGCCTGTTGCACGTCACTCATGCCCGGATATCGCTTGTGCCCGGCACACAGTGTCCCTCGTGCCTGGTCCCGCTGGTGCCACCTCCACCCCGCAGACCTTCCCCTCGGTGGGACGACGCGGGGACCCGCTGCCAAACCACCCCGTCACCGCGAAACCACCCTGGAGCATCTTTATTGGCAGCACCGTGGCATCACCCCCGGGGTGACGGGGACACCGAAGGGGGGGGGACCGTCGGGGCCAGGAGGTCACCGTCCTGGGGGTCCTCAGATGCTTCCTGGGGGGGGGGGGAACGGGACATAGGGTGGCAGCAGGGGTGACGTGCCCCTTGGGGACAGGGGATGGGGACAGGCTGGATGTGCCATTACCTGCGGGGTAGGTGTCTCCGGGGAGGGGAGTGTAACCTGCAAGAAGGAGTAGAGGGGGTGAGGAGGGTCCGTGTCACCCCAGGCCACTGTCCCTGTCCCCCCCCCCCAGGCCATTGTCCCTGTCCCTCCTCAACCGCTCACCCGGTGCCGGTGGCTTGCCCCGGTAGCAGTAGACGCCGACGCCGAAGAAGCTGAGCCCCAACACCATCAGCACGGTGGCCACAGCCACCTTCACCGTCAACCCCGGGGTCAAGCCGGGACCTGCGAGGACACGGTGAGGGGGGGGGGGGGTGGGGTGAGAAGGGACGTGGCGAGGACCCAGACGTCCGGGTGGGTGTCCCCGTCCCCCCCGACTCACTCCACTCT
Organism: Buteo buteo; assembly: GCF_964188355.1. NCBI lineage: Eukaryota > Metazoa > Chordata > Aves > Accipitriformes > Accipitridae > Buteo > Buteo buteo. Next base: position 970,208 of record NC_134202.1, read on the forward strand.
TCCAGGAGGGGCTCCTCCAGGCTGGCGTGTTGCACCGAGCACGCGAAGGTGTCCCCGGCTGTCGGGGCCACCATCAAGGTCACCTGCGTCTGGTAGGTCCAGTCGCCGTTGGGGATGGCGGAGGTGGGGGGGTGGTCACCGGGGCCCACGACGTTCCCGTTGTGCAGCCAACTGACCGTCACCTCGGCGGGGTAGAAGCCCCAGACGTGGCAGGTGAGGAGGACGGATGCTCTGGTGTTGCTGGTCTTGGAGGAGATGATGCGGGCTTGAGGGGGTGCTGGAGCGGGGAGGGGGGACGGTCAGTGCCGGGGTGAGCCCCCCTCCCCACCCCACGCCGCGTCTCCGTGCCACGTCCCCACGTGGAATGCTCCGTCCGATGCCTTGCGCAAGGTCGGGGTGTTGCTCCCTGCAAAATCCCCGTGCAACGTGCTCTGCAACACCCCCCTTGCGATGCCCCGTGCAAAATCCCCGTGCAACGTGTTCTGCAAAGCAATGCCCCTGGGCGACGCTCCATGCAACATCCCCGTGCAACACCCCCGTGCGATGCCCTGTGCAATGCTCTATGCAACATCCCCGTGCAAGGTGCAACGCAACGGCCCCACGCAAAGCCTTGTGCAACGCTCCGTGCGACACCCCCCCGCGCAACGACCCCACGCAACGTGCTCTGCAACACCCTCGGCACAACTCCCTACGCCACGTCCCCGTGCAAAGCCCCCATCCGCGATCCCCCCCGGGGTGCAAAGCCCCCCTGCGCCGCAGGGCTCACTCAGCCGCAGCACCGTGGAGGACCAGAATTGGGGGACCAGGTCGCGGCAAGCCCGGCGCCGGGCTTCGGCGCGCTGCACCCAGGCGGTGCCGTTGTTGAGGATGGCGGCGAGGACGGTGGCGTAGGGACGGAGCAGCCCCCAGTCGCAGGGGGTGAAGCGCCGGGCGTCGGGCTCGTAACAGACCAGCGGGTTCTTGTTGAAGACGAGGGTGAAGTCGAAATCCAGCGCGGAGCCGTTGTTGGCCAGCGGGCAGGAGCTGGCCACGTGCACCAGGAAGGCGCCTACAAGGGGGACGTGGAGGTAAGTGGCATCGCCTGGGGTGTCTCTGTCCGTCCTTGTGCCTCCATCCACGTCTGTCTGTCCTCATCCCTCCATCCATCTCCATCCATCATCTCCACCCATCTCCATCCCTCTCTATCCCTTCCTTCCATCCCCACCTATCTCCATCTCTCCATCCCTCCCCATCCATCCCCTTCCCTCCAACTGTTCCCCACTGACTCCATCCCTCCACCTGTCCTCATTTCTCCATCCATTTCCATCTCCCCGTCCCTCCCCGTTCCTCCATCTGTCCCCATTCTTCAATCCACCTCCATCCCGGTATCTGTTCCCTGGCTGGCCCCATCCCTCCAGCCAAGCACCTTCCTCCATCTCCATGTCTTCTTCATCTACTTCCTATCCATTCCCCATCCCTCCATCCATTCCCATCCATCTCCATCCATCTCCCCATCCCTCCATCCATCTCCATCCCCATCCCTCCATCCCTCCCCATCCCTCCATCCATCTCCATCTCCCCATCCCTCCATCCATTCCCATCCATCTCCATCCATCTCCCCATCCCTCCATCCATCTCCATCCCCATCCCTCCATCCATTCCCATCCATCTCCATCCATCTCCCCATCCCTCCATCCATCCCCATCCCCATCCCTCCATCCCTCCCCTTGCCCCCAGCTGTCCCCCGTATCCCCCCCACACACTTGGCCCCAACTTGGGTCAAACGCCGACCCCTCCAAAGTCCCCATTAGGGTCACCCCACAGCCACGGGGCTGAGCCCCCCCCCCCAACCATACCCAACATCCATCAGGGCTGAGCCCCCCCAAACTGCCCCAAATGTCCCACAGGGCTGAGCCCCCCAAATTGTCCCTAGGGTCCCATGGAGCTGAGTGCCCCCCCCCCCCCAAACCATCTCCACTGTCCTACAGAGATGAGCCTCCTAAATCATCCCGGGGTGGGGGTCCTGCAGGGTTGACCCCCCCCCAGACCTTCCCCAGGGTCCCGTAGGGCAAAGACCCCCAAACTACCCCTGACATCCCGCAAGGCTGAGCCCCCCCAAACCCTCTCCAACATCCCAAAGGTGAACCCCCCCCCCGACCATGCCCAGAGTCCCACGAGGAAGAGCCCCCCCAAAATATCCTCAACATCCTGCAAGGCTGAGCCCCCCCAAACCACCCCCGGGGTCCCGCAGGGCTGAGCCCCCTCAAACTGTCCCCAAGATCCCACAAGGCTGAGCCCCCCCAAACCATCCCCAGGGTCCCACAAGGCTGAGCCCCCCCAAACCACCCCTGGGGTCCCACAAGGCTGAGCCCCCCCAAACCATCCCCAGGGTCCAACAGGGCTGAGCCCCCCCAAACCGTCCCCAAGATCCCACAAGACTGAGACCCCCCAAACTGTCCCCAGGGTCCCACAGGGCTGAGCCCCCCCAAACTGTCCCCAAGATCCCACAAGACTGACCCCCCCCAAACCACCCCTGGGGTCCCACAAGACTGAGCCCCCCAACTCATCCCCAGGGTCCCACAGGGCTGAGCCCCCCCAAACCACTCCTGGGGTCCCACAAGGCTGAGCCCCCACAAACCATCCCCAGGGTCCTGCAGGGCTGAGCCCCCCCAAACCGTCCCCAAGATCCCACATGACTGAGCCCCCCAAACCATCCCCAGGGTCCCACAGGGCTGAGCCCCCCCAAACCACCCCTGGGGTCCCGCAGGGCTGAGCCCCCCCAAACCATCCCCAAAATCCCGCAAGACTGAGCCCCCCCAAACCACCCCTGGGGTCCCACAAGACTGAGCCCCCCCAACTCATCCCCAGGGTCCCACAAGACTGAGCCCCCCCAAACCACCCCTGGGGTCCCGCAGGGCTGAGCCCCCCCAAACCGTCCCCAAGATCCCACAAGACTGAGCCCCCCAAACCATCCCCAGGGTCCCACAGGTCTGAGCCCCCCCAAACCATCCCCAGGGTCCCGCAGGGCTGAGCCCCCCCAAACCATCCCCAGGGTCCTGCAGGGCTGAGCCCCCCCAAACCATCCCCAAGATCCCACAAGACTGAGCCCCCCCAAACTGTCCCCAGGGTCCCACAAGACTGAGCCCCCCCAAACTGTCCCCAAGATCCCACAAGACTGAGCCCCCCCAAACCACCCCTGGGGTCCCACAAGGCTGAGCCCCCCCAACTCATCCCCAGGGTCCCACAAGACTGAGCCCCCCCCAAACCACCCCTGGGGTCCCACAAGGCTGAGCCCCCCCAAACCATCCCCAGGGTCCTGCAGGGCTGAGCCCCCCCAAACCATCCCCAAGATCCCACAAGACTGAGCCCCCCCAAACCACCCCTGGGGTCCCACAAGACTGAGCCCCCCCAACTCATCCCCAGGGTCCCACAGGGCTGAGCCCCCCCAAACTGTCCCCAAGATCCCACAAGGCTGAGCCCCCCCAAACTGTCCCCAGGATCCCACAAGACTGAGCCCCCCCAAACCACCCCTGGGGTCCCACAAGGCTGAGCCCCCTCAAACCATCCCCAGGGTCCCACAGGGCTGAGCCCCCCCAAACCATCCCCAGGGTCCCGCAGGGCTGAGCCCCCCCAAACCATCCCCAAGATCCCACAAGACTGAGCCCCCCAAACCATCCCCAGGGTCCCACAGGGCTGAGCCCCCCCAAACCACCCCTGGGGTCCCACAAGGCTGAGCCCCCCCAAACCACCCCTGGGGTCCCACAAGACTGAGCCCCCCCAACTCATCCCCAGGGTCCCACAAGACTGAGCCCCCCCAAACCACCCCTGGGGTCCCGCAGGGCTGAGCCCCCCCAAACCGTCCCCAAGATCCCACAAGACTGAGCCCCCCAAACCATCCCCAGGGTCCCACAGGTCTGAGCCCCCCCAAACCATCCCCAGGGTCCCGCAGGGCTGAGCCCCCCCAAACCATCCCCAGGGTCCTGCAGGGCTGAGCCCCCCCAAACCATCCCCAAGATCCCACAAGACTGAGCCCCCCCAAACTGTCCCCAGGGTCCCACAAGACTGAGCCCCCCCAAACTGTCCCCAAGATCCCACAAGACTGAGCCCCCCCAAACCACCCCTGGGGTCCCACAAGGCTGAGCCCCCCCAACTCATCCCCAGGGTCCCACAAGACTGAGCCCCCCCCAAACCACCCCTGGGGTCCTGCAGGGCTGAGGCCCCCCCCAACCCATCCCCAGGGTCCCACAGGGCTGAGCCCCCCCAACCCATCCCCAGGGTCCTGCAGGGCTGAGCCCCCCCAAACCATCCCCAAGATCCCACAAGACTGAGCCCCCCCCAAACCACCCCTGGGGTCCCACAAGACTGAGCCCCCCCAACTCATCCCCAGGGTCCCACAGGGCTGAGCCCCCCCAAACTGTCCCCAAGATCCCACAAGACTGAGCCCCCCCAAACTGTCCCCAGGGTCCCACAGGGCTGAGCCCCCCCAAACCATCCCCAGGGTCCCACAAGACTGAGCCCCCCCAAACCACCCCGGGGGTCCCACAGGGCTGAGCCCCCCCAAACCATCCCCAGGGTCCCACAGGGCTGAGCCCCCCCAACCCATCCCCAGGGTCCTGCAGGGCTGAGCCCCCCCAAACCGTCCCCAAGATCCCACAAGACTGAGCCCCCCAAACCATCCCCAGGGTCCCACAGGGCTGAGCCCCCCCAAACCACCCCTGGGGTCCCACAAGACTGAGCCCCCCCAACTCATCCCCAGGGTCCCACAAGGCTGAGCCCCCCCAAACCATCCCCAGGGTCCCGCAGGGCTGAGCCCCCCCAAACCATCCCCAGGGTCCCACAAGACTGAGCCCCCCCAAACTGTCGCCAGGATCCCACAAGACTGAGCCCCCCCAAACCACCCCTGGGGTCCCGCAGGGCTGAGCCCCCCCAAACCATCCCCAAAATCCCACAAGGCTGAGCCCCCCCGCCCCACCCCTGGGGTCCCACAGGGTGAAGCCCCCCCCCCCCCCCCAGCCCCTCTCACCCCCAGCATCCCCATTCCCCCCCCCCCCTTCCGCCATCCGCGACCCCCACCTGCCCCCCGGATACCCAGCACCAGGCCCAGCAGCACCAGCATGGCGGGGTGGGCGCAGGGGGCGTCCAGCCGGACTCTGTGCCCCCCCCCTGCCCTGATCTGCACCCCATACCCCACCCAAGATGGGGGCGAGGGTGGCGGGGGGGGGACGGACACCCAATACGGGCCGGTCGTTGGCCGGGCGTCACCAGTTGCCAGAGCAGGAGGCGCGAGCGGCCGCCATGGCCCAGACATAGCGTGACGGCGGGGTGTCCCCCCCCCGCCCCCCAACGCTGCCACCCCCCCCCCAGTGTCGGAGTTGGGGGGGTCACCGTCCTGTGGAGGCTTTGCTTTGACACCCACCCCCAGATTGGGGACCCGGGGGTTTGGGGTGGCTGCACCCCAGGGGTTCACATGTGTGGCCCCCCCCAATTTTCAACAGGGCTTCTGCTGGTAGCGCTAAGCCCTCCCCCCTCCCAGTAACCCCTCTGCCTCCAAACTGGGAGCACTGGGAGGCCCCCCCCCCCCCCCCCACTCGTGAGGATCACCACGGACAAAGCCACGCAGGGATGGGGAGCACAAATTTTTTTTTTTTTTTGGGGGGGGGGTGTGGCTGAGGGGCATCCCCCCCCCCCCCCATCACAGTTGGGACCTCAGAGTTTGGTCACTGTGTGGTCGTGCATGGCCATGGAGGGACCAGGACCGGGACCGGGACCAGGACCAGGACCAGGATGGCGACCAGGACCAGGATGGCAACCAGGACCAGGACTGGGACCGGGACCAGGACCAGGACCAGGATGGCAACCAGGACCAGGACTGGGACCGGGACCGGGACCAGGACCAGAACCAAGACCAGGACCAGGACCAGGACTGAGACCAGATCCAGGACCAGGACTGAGACCAGATCCAGGATGGGGACCAGGACCAGGACTGGGACCAGGACCGGGATTGGGACCAGGACTGGGACCAGGACCAGAACCAAGACCAGGACCAGGACCAGGACTGGGACCAGGACCAGAACCAAGACCAGGACCGGGACCAGATCCAGGATGGCAACCAGGACCAGGACTGGGACCAGGACCAGAACCGAGACCAGGACCAGGATGGCAACCAGGACCAGGACCGGGACCAGGACCAGAACCGAGACCAGGACCAGGACTGGGACCAGGACCAGAACCAAGACCAGGACCGGGACCAGATCCAGGATGGCAACCAGGACCAGGACTGGGACCAGGACCAGAACCGGGACCAGATCCAGGATGGCAACCAGGACCAGGACCGGGACCAGGACCAGAACCGAGACCAGGACCAGGACCAGGACCAGGACTGGGACCAGATCCAGGACCAGCACTGGGACCAGATCCAGGATGGGGACCAGGACCACGACCAGAACCAGGACCAAGACCAGATCCAGAACCAGGACTAGGACCAGGACCAGGCGCTGTCAGACATAAGAAGGTGAATTAGGGACGCCCCTAATTCAGGTGGGTGCCACGTCCCCCACGTGCCACACGGGCGTCCCCCCTGCCTGTCCCTCACCCGGAGCCTGGCGGCAGTAGCTGAAAGTGCCAGCGGCGAAGACCACCAGCCCCACGGTCATTACCACCGCCGCCGCCACCACCTTCACCATCAACCCCGGGGACAAGCCGGGACCTGCGGGGACAAAGCGGCCGCGCTGAGCCACCGAGGACCCAGCCGTCCGGCTGCCGTGTCCCCGTCGCCCGCCCTCACCCCAGTCCTCGCAGAGGGGCCGGTCCAGGCTGGCGTGCTGCACCGCACACGTGAAGGTGTCCCCAACCTTGGCGGTGACCGTCAGGGTCACCTGCGTCTGGTAGGTCCAGTCGCCGTTGGGCAGGAGCTTGGCGTTGTCCCCGGTGGCCACCACGTCCCCGTTGTGCCGCCAGAGGACGGTCACCTCGGCGGGGTAGAAGCCCCAGACGCGGCAGGTGAGGAGGACGGCGTCGGGGGTGTTGGGGAGGGGGACGGAGACGATGCGGATTTGGGGTGGTGCTGGGGCAGGGAGGGGACGGTCAGGTCCCCTCCTCGCCCCGTGATGTCCCCGTGCGCGTCCCCGCGCGACGTGCCTGTGCATTGCCCCCGCGCGACGTCCCCGTGCACGTACCCGCGCGACGTCCCGTGCGATGCCCTGCGCAATGCCCCCGTGCAACGTCCCCGCATGTGTCCCATACGATGCCCTGTGCAATGTCCCCGTGCAATGTCCCCGTGCGATATCCGTGGGCAACGTCCCCTTCAATGCCCCGTGCAACGTCCCCGTTGCGGCGTCCCACGCGACGTCCCCACGCAATGCCCCACGTGCTCCCTGTGCAACGTCCGCACGCATTGCTCCGCGCCACATCCCTGTGCAACACCTCAGTCAAGGCACCGCGCGACGTCCCCGTGCGACGTCCCGTACGATGCCCCGTCTGACGTCCCCGTGCGATCTCCCCATTCAAGCCTCATGCAACGCCCCATGCAACGTCCCTGCTCAGCGTCCCCGCGTATTCCCCATCCAACGCCCCGTGCGACGCCCCGTGCGACGCCTTGTGCAACGCCCCACGCAAACGCCCCGTGCGACGCGCCGCAGGGCTCACTCCGCCGCAGCGCCGTGGAGGACCAGAATCGGGGGACCAGGTCGCGGCAAGCCCGGCGCCGGGCTTCGGCGCGCTGCACCCAGGCGGTGCCGTTGTTGAGGATGGCGGCGAGGACGGTGGCGTAGGGACGGAGCAGCCCCCAGTCGCAGGGGGCGAAGCGCCGGGCGTCGGGCTCGTAGCAGACCAGCGGGTTCTTGTTGAAGACGAGGGTGAAGCCGAAGGCCAGCGCGGAGCCGTTGGCGGCCAGCGGGCAGGAGCTGGCCACGTGCACCAGGAAGGCGCCTACAAGGGGGGGACGCGGGGGTGGGGAGGGTCCCCAGGGGTTGGGGACGTCGTCCCCCCCCAATAACTTGCTTCACCCCCCCATCTCCCCCCCCCGCCAAAATCCTACCTGCCCCCCGGCAGCTCAGCGCCAAGCCCAGCATCCCCAGCACCCACATGGCCGGCGGTGGGTGCCGGTGTTATCGGGCGCAGCGGGCGAGCTCCGGCTTCTCCCCGTGGTGCCCTGCCTTCAACCCCACTACATGCCAGCTCCCGCCTCTTCCTCCTCCTCCTCCTCAGGGCTTGTCCCCAGGGATTTGATCCCCGTGCTCTGCGTCACCAGCGATGGGCGAAGCCAAGTGGACTGTGCCCCGGCGCTGGGCTTGGCACGGCAGGAACCTCGCCCGTGCTTCCCCGGTGGGGAAACTGAGGCACGCCTCTGGGGATGGCTCTTTGGGGTGGGGGTGGGGGATGAAATTCAGCCCAACCCCAGTATAGGATGGTGGAGAAGACACTGCTGCATCCTCTCTGTGGCCACCTCCCAGTCTCTGGCAGTGGGGAAACTGAGGCACACCTCTTGGCGATGATTCTATGGGGAGTGTGATCCGGCTGAAGCCCAATATCGGACAGCGGAGAAGCCACCACCATGGCCACGTCTCACCCTTCCACCCTTTTGTGATGGGGAAACTGAGGCACGCCTGCTGGGCATGGCCCTGGAGGGGTGTGTGATGCAACTGAACCCCAATATTAGACAGCGGAGAAGCCACTGCTGCAGCCACCTGCCCTTTCCCAGCAGGGAAACTGAGGCACACCTCGGGGGGGGGGGGGGTGTGCGATCTGGCTGAACCCCGATATCAGACACCAGAGAAGCCACCGCCGTGTCCTCCCCATGGTCGACTCTCGCCCTCCCACCCTTTGGCAGTGGGGAAACTGAGGCACGCCTGTTGGGTATGACTCTTTGGGAGAGGTGACGCAGCTCAACCCCAGTATCAGACAGCGGAGAAGCCACCACCGTGCCCTCCCCATGGCCACCTCCTGCTTTTCCACCCTTTGGCAGTGGGGAAACTGAGGCACGCCTCCTGGGAACAGCTTTTTTTGGGGGGGGAGGTTGATGTAGCTCAACCCCGATATCAGACAGCGGAGAAGCCACCATCAGGTCACCTCCCAGTGTGGGGTGGGGGACAGACGAGGACAGGGGCCGCAGCCACAGACAACAGGTTTAATTGTTGCGGGGGGGGGGGGGGGGGCAAGAGGGGGCTTAGCCCCCCCCCCCCCCCGCTGCCATCATCTCCACTCCTGCACCGAGCGGCGCTGGCCTCTGCAGAGTCCAATGCTCAACCTGGGGAGGGGGGGACACAAGAGGGGATTTGGTGACAGTCCCCTCCTCACCCCCCCCCGCCTTCCCCACCCGGGGTGGGGGGGGGAACGGGACCCCCCCCCAGCATCCGGGCCGTACCGTGGGCGTTCCGGCGTGCCACCACGATCATGGCGATGCCGAGCAGCGCCAGGAGGATGCCCAGAGCCATGGCGGCGCCGCACAGCGCCGTCTCCAGCTCCTCGGTGGGGTCGGGCTTTGGGGGCACTACGGGGCGGGGGGGGACACGGAGGGGGGGGGTCACAGCCAGCTCCGGTGTCCCCCCACGTCCCCATCCCTGTCCCCCGCGCTCACCCCAGTAGGTGACGACGGAGGAGTTGTCCCCTTCGTGGGTGACGATGCAGGCGTAGATGTCACCGGTGGCGGGCGTCACCGGCAGGTAGGAGAAGCGGATGAAGGCCAGGTCAGCCGTGGGGGTGTAGTGGGTGTGGGTGACCCCTTCGGTGACGGGGACCCCGTCCAGCTGCCAACTGATCTCCACCGCCGGCGGGAAGATGTTTCCCACCATACACACCAAGGTGTTGGCTTCGCCCAACGCCGGCGGTTGCATCGGGAAGACATCGGCCACCGGGATACCTGCGGCGGTCGAGAAGGGAGGAGGGGGGATAGAATCAATCAAAGGATCGTTTGGGTGGGAAGGGACCTTGGGAGGTGACCTCCTCCACCAGCAGGGACATCTCCAACCAGATCAGGGTGCTCAGAGCCACGGCCAACCCGGCCTTGAATGTCTCCAGGGATGGGGCATCTCCAACCTCTTTGGGCAACCTCTGCCGGCGTCTCACCACCCTCACCACCAAGAATTTCTTCCGTAGATCTAGTCTGAATCTACCTTCTTTTAGCTTAAAACCCATCCCCCCTCGTCCTATCGCGACAGCCCTTACTAAAAGCCCTGTCCCCAGAAGGACTGAAAGGCCACCACGAGGTTTACCCGCAGCCTTCTCTTCTCCAACTCTCTCAGCCCGGCCTCATAGCAGAGGTGTCCCAGCCCTCGGATCATCTCCGGGGCCTCCTCCGGACCTGCTCCAACAGGTCCGTGTCCTTCTCATCCCGAGGACCCCTGGGTGCAGTGCTCCAGGTGGGCTCTCACCGGAGCAGAGGGGCAGAATCCCCTCCCTTGACCTGCTGGCCACGCTTCTTCCGATGCGGCCCGGGAGACGGTTGGCTTTCTGGGCTGCGAGCGTCCGCTTCTTCATCCCCCGAGTCCTTCTCTCCGCTCTCCATCCCTTCATCCCCCGAGTCCTTCTCCGCTCTCCATCCCTTCATCCCCCAAGTCCTTCTCCGCTCTCCATCCCTCCATCCCCCGAGTCCTTCTCCGCTCTCCATCCCTCCATCCCCCGAGTCCTTCTCCGCTCTCCATCCCTTCATCCCCCAGCCTGTGTCCATGTTTGGGGTTGCCCCAACCCACGGGCAGGACCTTGCCCTTGGGCTGGTTGAACCTCCAGCCTGTCCAGGTCCCTCTGGATGGATCCCATCGCTCTGGAGTAGCAACCACCCCACTCAGCCTGGGGTCACCTCTATGTCATTGATGAAGATATGGGGACAGTGCTGGTCCCAGTAAGGACCCCTGAGGGACGCCGCTCGTCACTGGTCTCCATCCGGACATGGAGCTGTTGACCACGACTCTTTGGATGCCACCATCCACCCAATTCCTGCTCCACCATCCCTCAACTCCATCCTACTGGGAGAGGAGGACGTTGTGGAGGACCACGTCAAAGGGACGATGGTGGCATGTGTCATTGATGGAAGACAGGGGACAGTACTGGTCCCAGTAAGGACCCCTGAGGGACGTCACTTGTCACTGGTCTCCATCTGGACAATGGAGCCATTGACCACGACTCTTTGGATGCCACCATCCACCCAATTCCTGCTCCATCAAATGGTCCATCCCTCAACTCCATCCAATTGAGAGAGGAGGACGCTGCAGAGGACCACGTCAAAGGGACGACGGTGGCACACGGTGAGCGGTGGCACACGGCGGGCGGGGACGGGGACCACGATGGCACGTACCCTTCGACTCCGGCAGCCGGCCCGTGACCTGCTCGGTGAGGCTGCGGCGCAGGTCCTGGCAGAGCGTGGCGTCGTGGAGGAGCTCGGTGGGGGGCTCCAGGCTGGGGGGCCACGACGGGAGGTCGGGGAGACGCGGGGTCCAGCTGGAGCGGGGGAAGTCGAACCAGAAGAGCTGGTCGTCGTCGAAGGTGAGCGCCAGCCCCAGCGAGGGCATGGCCGGTTGGCAGAAGAGCACCTCGGCCAGCATGTGCGCCGGCGGCTCTGCGGGCAGGGAGGGGGTGAGGGCAGGGGCGCAGGCAGGAGGGCGCCCGGCACCGTCGCGGGCACCGTGTCGAAGGCTGCGCAGGCAGAGACACGGCGTGCGGGCAGACGCCCTGCGCACCCGCGCTCCCCCGTGCGAGGACGCCCGCGCCGCGCGTGCACGCCGTGCAAGGACACGCGCCCTCTGCGTGCATGTGCGGTGCGCCGACGGGCGCTCCGCGCACGCTCGCGCTGCGCGTGCACGCACACGTGCTTTCCACTAGCGCGCAGCCCCTTGCACTAGTGGACACACCCCCCTTGCACTCCCTCCCCCGTGCACTAGTGCACCCACCACCCCACGCAGGGCCCCTTGCACTAGTGCACACCTGCTCCCGCCCCTTGCACTAATGTACACCCCCTCCCGCTCACCCTCACACCCCATGCATTAGTGCACAGCCCCTCCTGCTCACACTCGCACCCTGTGCACGACCCCTTGCACTAGTGCACACCCCCTCCTGCTCCCCTTGTGCACTACTGCACAGCCCCTTGCACTAATGTACACCCCCTCCCGCTCACCCTCACACCCCATGCACTAGTGCACAGCCCCTCCTGCTCACACTTGCACCCTGTGCACGGCCCCTTGCACTAGTGCAACCCCCCTCCTGCTCCCCCTGTGCACTAGTGCACAGCCCCTTGCACGAATGCAAGTCCTCCCACTCACCCTCACACCCCATGCACTAGTGCACAGCCCCTCCTGCTCACACCTGCACCCTGTGCACAGCCCCTTGCACTAATGCACACCCCCTCCTGCTCCCCCCATGCACTAGTGCACAGCCCTTTGCACTAATGCATACCCCCTCCCGCTCACCCTCACACCCCATGCACTAGTGCACAGCCCCTCCCGCTCACACTCGCACCCTGTGCACGACCCCTTGCACTAATGCACAACCCCTCCTGCTCCCCTTGTGCACTAGTGCACAGCCCCTTGCACTAATGCATACCCCCTCCCGCTCACCCTCACACCCCATGCACTAGTGCACAGCCCCTCCTGCTCACACTTGCACCCTGTGCACAGCCCCTTGCACTAGTGCACACCCCCTCCTGCTCCCCCCATGCACTAGTGCACAGCCCCTTGCACTAGTGCACACCCCCTCCTGCTCACCCTCACACCCCATGTACTAGTGCACAGCCCCTCCTGCTCACACTTGCACCCTGTGCACGGCCCCTTGCACTAGTGCAACCCCCCTCCTGCTCCCCCTGTGCACTAGTGCACGGCCCCTTGCACTAATGCAACCCCCCTCCTGCTCCCCCTGTGCACTAGTGCACAGCCCCTCCTGCTCACACTTGCACCCTGTGCACAGCCCCTTGCACTAATGCACACCCCCTCCTGCTCCCCCTGTGCACTAGTGCACAGCCCCTCCTGCTCACACTTGCACCCTGTGCACGACCCCTTGCACTAATGCACATGCCCTCCTGCACACGGTCCCCCCCATGCACTAGTGCACAGCCCCTTGCACTAGTGCACAGCCTCTTGCACTATTGCCCACCCCCTTCTGCTCACCCTCACACCCCGTGCACTAGTGCACCCCCCCTTGCACTAGTGCACGGCCCCTTGCACTAGCGCACCCCCCCTTGCACTAGTGCACGGCCCCTTGCACTAGCACACCCCCACCCACCCACCCCCCTGCACCCACCCCCCCCTCCACGTGCGTGTCACCCCCCCCCCCGCCCCGCGGCATCCTACCATCGGTGACAGCGGTGACCAAGGCCACCCACAGCAACCCGGTCCCCAGCACCCTTCTCCCCCCAGCAGCACCCATCCCTCCGGTACCCGGCACCCGGCGGGTGCGACCGGGTGCCGGTACCGCGGCCTGGTTTCGGCACCAATGACCGGATCCCGCTGATTTCCCGTCACCCGTTGCTGGGGAGAAGGACCTCGCACGGCGCTCGGGTGCTGTGACAGAGCAGGACCCAAGCGTCCGGGCGTGGGACAGGGTGCTCCTTCCACCCCCCACCCACGCCACGGGGATCTGGGGGACACCCCCCCACCCCTCCCCACCTTGCTCCCGGCCCTCTCGGCATGGCGGTTGCAATCGCTCGCCTTCGTTAGCGTGGCGACACCGCGGTGCGATTAATAATCAGCCCCTTATTAATTAGGGGGGACGCCCCGGCTTGCGTCGTGTCGTGTGTCGTGTCGTGTGTCGTCCCCCCCCCCCCGCCACGGTGGGTGTTGCTGCCGTGGGGGGTTATGGGGGGACAGGCGGAGGTGGGGACGTGGCGGTGACGGCACACGGCGCGCGTCCCGCACGCTGCAACGCTCCGCGGGCCTCCGCTGCGTGCGCTGCACCCCGTCGCTGCAGCAGCCAGCACCCCGTCTCCGCATGCACTGCGCCCTGTGCAACGCCGTGCACCCCGTCTCTGCACGCCCTGCACCCACCTGCACCCCCATTTCTGCGTGTGCTGCACCCAGTGCAACGCCACGCACCCCGTCTCTGCATGCCCTGCACCCACCTGCACCCCCATTTCTGCGTGTGCTGCACCCAGTGCAACGCCATGCACCTCGTCTCTGCATGCCCTGCACCCAGTTGCACCCCCATTCCTGAGTGCACTGCACCCAGTGCAACAGCGTGCACCTCGTCTCTGCATGCCCCGCACCCAGTTGCACCCCATTTCTGTGCGCGGCACCCAGTGCAACACCATGCACCCTGTCTCTGCATGCGCTGCACCCAGTTGCACCCCATTCCTGCATGCTGCACCCAGTGCAACACCATGCACCCCGTCTCTGCATGAATTGCACCCAGTTGCACCCCATTTCTGTGCGCGGCACCCAGTGCAACACCACGCACCCTGTCTCTGCATGCGCTGCACCCAGGTGCACCCCATTCCTGCATGCTGCACCCAGTGCAACACCATGCACCCCGTCTCTGCATGAATTGCACCCAGTTGCACCCCATTTCTGTGCGCGGCACCCAGTGCAACACCACGCACCCTGTCTCTGCATGCGCTGCACCCAGGTGCACCCCATTCCTGCATGCTGCACCCAGTGCAACACCATGCACCCCGTCTCTGCATGCCCCGCACCCAGTTGCACCCCTTGCCCCGTGTGCTGCGCCCCGTGCAACACGGTGCCCCCCCCCCATTCCTGCACCCCCTCGCCCCCTCATAGCAGCGTGCACTGCACCCACCACCATGTTGTGCACCCCCCTGAGTGGGTGCACTGCAATCCCACCCCCACTCCCCCCGTGGGTGTTCCCCCCGCCATCCCTGACACCCTCCCCGGATGCAACCTCTGCACCCCACGCAATACCCTGGACCCCTCCGTGGGCGCCCCCTTTGCAGTGGCCCGCACCCCCGTGGGGTGCACCCACTGAAATGCCGTGGACCCCCGTGGGTGCACACCCCCCCCCGCACCCCCGTAGCGCACCCACTCCACCGCTGCAGCGGGCCCGCAGCGCGCATGCGCGCCACCGCCCTCCCCCCCGCCCCACCACGGGGTCGGCACTAGGACCCCGCGGAGCCGCGGCGGGACCCCGCCGGGCGGGGGTCCATGAATGGGGCCGTGGGAGCCGCGGGGGGAGCCACGTGACGGCGGGGAGCCAATGGGAGCGCGGGTGACGTAGCGCGTGGCTCCCTTTACTGCCCTGGGATGTTTTTTTTGTTGGTTTTTTGTTTTTTTTTTTAAATCTTTTTTGCCCCCAAACCGGGGAGGGGGGGTTGGGGGGAGGCGGATGAAGCGGGACCGGGGACGGGGGTCGCGGCCCCGCGTGGGGGCGGCTCAGGTGAGTGACGGGGGGGGAGGGGGGGCGACCTCGCCCTTCCCCCCCCCCCGTAAAAGAGCGGGGAGGTCACGTGGTGGGGGAGCGCTGTCAGTCAAGCGCGGTCCCGCCCTTCGGCCAATGAGCGGCGAGGAAGGCGGTGACGGGCAGGTGGGGGCGGGCCGGCTTTTGTGCGCGGCGGCGCGGGGGGCGGCGGTTTGGGGCGAAAAGCGCCATGTTTGGGTGTTCGCGCGGGGGCGGCGGCGGGCAGGGCCCCAAGTGCTGTGTCACGGCGTGGGGGTTGGGGGGGGTGAGGGGGAAGGGGAAGGACCCACCCGTGTCCTGCGAGCTCTGTGGAAGGGGGAGGGAAGGCTGCCCCCCCCCCCCACCGTGGGCGTCGGGTTTGGGGCTTCCCGTGGGGCGACCGCGGCCGCTGGGGGGGGGTCAGCCCTCTTCCTTCACGGTCGGTGTGGGGGTCCCGGAGCCGCCGTGGGCCCCCCACGGTGTGTGCTGGGGTGGTGGTGGGGGGGTAGCACCCGCGGATCGGGCCTTAACCGGGGTCGGCGGCCACGACAGCAGCGTGTCCGTGGGGGTTGGCGACCCCCCCGTGGCGTGAGGGGGGTGTCAGGCGCGGCCCGGGTCTCTGTGGGGACAGGGGGTGCGTGTGGGGGGGAAGCGAGGCGCGGTGGGTCCGGTGCTCGAGCGGGCCCTGAGGCCCGCAGGACCCCGGCGAGGGGGGTGAGGGCGGGTGCGGAGGGTCCCACCCGGTGGCCGGTACCGCTGAGGATAGCGGGGAAGCGGCGGGGCCGCCCGGCAGCGCCGGGTTCATTGTCCGCCCGCGGATCGCCGCCGCTGCACAAAATGGCGCCTGCCGGCTCCGTCTCTCTCCCCTTCCCCCCCTCCCTTCCCCGCCGGGAGCGCGACAACAACCGCCAACGGCTGGTTCCGCCCGCCGGTCCCGCCCTCCCCTCACGTGACCCGCCGGCCAATCACCTCGCAACGAATGGCAGCGCCGGCCAATGGGCGCCGACACAGCCGGCTCCGTCGGATGAGGCGCCGGGCGGAAGGGCGGGAAGGGAGGGGTGGGGGTGTTGGGTGGGGGGGGTGGGGGAAACTGTGGGGATGAGTGGCGTTCCGCGCCACCAATAGGAGCGGCGCGCCCCGGGTGCCTCCGCCCAATGAGGCCGCGGCGGGGCGGGGCGGGGCGGGTGGGTGATGTCAGCGCCGCCGCCGCCCAATGAGGAGCCGGCTGGTGTCTATATAAGGGCGGCCGGGGGCAGGCCGAGAGGCGCCATTTCGCTGGGACGAGAGGACGGAGCGGGTCGGGCCCCGGTGCGCGCAGGGGGGCGGCCCCAAACCGGATCCATCCTCCGCCGGGCGGCTCAGCCCCCGCCTCCGCGCTCCCCGGAGGGCTCGCCGGACCCTCCCCGGCCTCCGTAGCGACCCCTGCCTGCGGCCAGCAGCGAGGGGGGGGCCCTCCTTTCCCTCCCTCCCTCCCCCCCTCCTCCGTTCCCGTCCTCCCTCCCCTCAGGGAGCCAAGATGGAACCCGAGCGGTGATTTTTCCCCGGTGCAATCCGCTGTCATCCGTCTCCCGGATCGCCGCGGCCCGCCTGATTCCCGGTTTCCGCGGACGCAACCGACTTTCGGCGACGCGGAGAGGCTTGTATTGATCGGATCGCGGAGGATTTAGGAGCCCGGAGGGGGCTCCGAAGAGGGGACCCCCCCCCCCCCGCTACCCCCAGCCCCGCAACAGCCGCTCTCTCCTACCGCCGCCGCCACCTTTCCCGCCCCGCTACGTACCCCCCCTCCGCCCTCCACCTCCCCGCCGCCATTTTCTCTCCGCGCCCCGTTCATGTGAAGGCCGGTGGATGGTCTCGCACCGCCGCCGCTCGCCGCCGCGCCCGGCTGGAGGAACCGCCGCCGCCTGAGGCCCGCCCTGCCCGGGGGAGGGGAGGGGGTACCTGGCTCGTCCCCCCTCCCCGTTGTTCGGTGATGCGCTGACGGGGGAGGGCCCCCCACCGGGCCGGTACCGTCGAACAGTTCGCCGGGCAAAGTGGGGGGGTCGTCGGAAGAGACGGCGGCGGCGGGAGGAGGAGGAGGAGGTGAAGAAGAAGAAGAAGAAGAAGGACGGCCGGGATCGAGGGCCGGGCACGCAGCCGCCGGCATGTTGCAGAATGTGAATCCCCAGAGCAAGTAGGTACCGGCGCCGTAGCGGGGGGGGGGGGAGAGATTGGTGTCACGCGTGGGTTGTGACCGTGGTTGACGGTGGGGGGATGGCGGGGAGCGTGGGGTTACACGGTATTTTGAGGTCGGGCTTTGCCCCGGCTGCTGTTGTCTCTCTGGTGGCCTGGGGACAGGCGGACGGGCAGCGGCTTTCTGTCCACGTTGGTGGGGCTGCGGGTCTCGCCCCCCACGATTTCGTCACTGGGGGCTACCCTGTCCCCCTTCCCAGCGCCGTCCTTGGCACTTGAGCCATGCCCTTGGCGGCTCGGGAGCCCCCGGGGAAAGGTCCCGCTGTGCCAAGCCCTGACGCCCGGGCAAGGCCGGTGGGCGCTGGGTGATAGTGGCGGGGACCTGTGGGTGGCCGTCATGCAGGCCTGTGGGGTGACAAGTCACCCGTGGGGTCAGCTCAGGGCAAGGTGGGGGGGGGTGGGTTCCCCCCGTCCAGGTTTAGGTGTGTGTGAAAGGTGCAGGGGTTGGGCAGGGGCTGGTTTTAGCTGCTGCCCGCATGCTCTGGAAACCTCCCAAGCCTTCGTGTCGGTGTCCTGGGGGTCCCTGGTGCTGCCGTGGCGTGTTCTGGTCGGCCTTGTGACAAGTATTTTCTCTCCTGCGATATTTTGGTACCCTCGTACCGCTCCTGGACTGCCGGTCATTGCCGTAAAACGCTGGTCGTTGCCATAAAACGCTGGCCGTTGCCGTAAAATGCCGGTTTTTGCCCTTAAATTGGCGCAGGAGTCAGTTGTGAGCGTGACGCGGTCATGGCTGCGCCGCCTCCCTGGGTCTGTGAGTCCCTCGAGTCCTGGCCTGTCCCCATGGATGGTTTTGGGTCTTTGCAACCAGGACGGCATCAAGCCGCCCGCGATCTTGGCCCTGGCATTGACATAACGGTCCAGCTGAACCGTGGGGCTTTGTCACATCCCCAAATCCCGCCGGAGCTCCCGGTCCTGGCCTCCAAGAGCTGGCGACACCCGGGTAGTGTCACCGTCGCCTCGACGCGCAGCAGCACCGTCACCGCACCGGCACCGTCACCTCCGCGCGCGGCCCCGCGCGCCGGCTCTTTGTTCGAGGGCGAGCCTGGACCCGTGCCAACCTCTCGGCTCTGGCTGCGCCGGCGCAGGCGGCTCTCCCGGCACCGGCAGGGACCTGGGCAACCGCCTGGCAGCAATTAACGGGTGCAACCGGAGTTCGCTCTCAAATCCCCCCACCCGGACACTGAGGATGGGCGATGGGACCTCACCCACGTCCCGGGAATTTGTAGCTGAGCGCGGCAATGTTTCCGCCCTTAATTGCAATTTTAGGAGCGGTCGGCTCTTTCTGGGGAGGGTTTCTCCTGGGAACCCTGAGGCCCAGCCCTGCCGATTTTTTTTTTTTTCTTTTTTAATAATCATTTTTTTGTTGGCCGAGGCGGTGTTGCGGCAATCCTGGTGCAGAGCTGCCCCGCTAACCCTGTCTCTGCTCCCCTTTCAGGATTCTGGGGGAGGGCAATGCCGGGCTCATGGGCCTGGCGACGGAATCGACCCCCGGCAAGCGGATCCGCAAACCCTCGCTCCTCTACGAGGGCTTCGAGAGCCCCACCATGGCGTCGGTGCCGGCCCTGCAATCCCCCCAGGTGAACCCACCTCCACCGGAGGTTTCCAATCCCAAGAAGCCCGGTCGCGTCACCAACCAGCTGCAGTATCTGCACAAAGTGGTGATGAAGGCTCTGTGGAAGCACCAGTTTGCTTGGCCCTTTCGTCAACCCGTCGACGCTGTCAAGCTGGGCCTGCCGGTAACGAGCCCTGCGGGCGGGTGTGGGAGAAGTTACGGCACCCGGGACGTGCGCGAGTGTGTTTGTCCTCCCCCTCCTGCCCCTCGTTTGCCCCTCACCCCCCCACACCATGCTGGTGTGTGCAGGCAGGGGGTGTTAGGCAGATGTATTGTTAAATTTGGTGCTGCCTGACCCCGGACGTGGTGTGTGTCCCCTGCCCCGACCCCAAGCCTGAGAGTGCCAGGGCCGGCGCCGTCCCCCTCCCGGGGGCTCCGCCACAGAGATGCAGTTGCAGGTGCCTGGGCTGTGCCATACTCGCCCTCTCCTGGGGCCATAACCTGTACCAGCCCCCCACCTCAGCCCCTCGTAGGCGTCCGGGCTGGTCCTGGGGACATCCTCAGAGCAGCTGCCACCCCTCCCTTTTGCCCCGATGTCCCCTACAAAGGTATGGATGAGGTGACGCAGCCGCTCTAGAGGTAACCCGGACGCTTCCCCACCTAATCTCTTGTGCCCTGAATGCGTTTTGCAGATTCCCATCCATGAATTTGTAGAAGACATCTTGTGACCCCAATATTAAACGCCAGCCCCCCCGTGCACCTGTGGCGCCCAAGGAGTTAAAGCCCGGAGGTAATTTCCACGTAGGTTTTGCTCTTAAAATTTAGCGTTAGCTTTCCCTGAGCCCCCATCCCACCTCTCGTGCGGGAGGCGCGCACCTTCCGGATGCCGGGGGTCCGGCCGTTCCCGTAGCGTAGGCTCCCTGTCCCCCCACACCTCCCCGCCCCGGCAGAGCTGGCTGCTCCCCAGGCACCTTAGGGTCCCTCTCGCCCCACCGTGGGTGAAGGGGGACGGTGGCACTCTCGGGTGGGGACCAGGTCCGGAGGCATTTCTTGAACCCCATGCACCCCCTGCCTGCGCTTGGGTGATGAATGAGAGCTGGTGTGTGAGCCGGCGCTTTGCCGGGTGCCCGAGCGACTGCGGAACTGGGGAGGTTGGGGACGCGGGCGCTGTCACCGGTGCGTCCCTGACCACCGGTCCCGTGTCCTTTGTCGGCAGGACTACCACAAGATCATCAAGCAGCCCATGGACATGGGGACAATCAAGCGACGCTTGGAGAACAACTATTACTGGGGGGCTGCGGAGTGCATGCAGGACTTCAACACCATGTTCACCAACTGCTACATCTACAACAAGGTAAGAACCATGCCGGTGCCACCGGCGAGTCCCGTGGTACCTTCTTGGCGAACTCTTGACGTTGCCTCCGGTCTTCCCTGCAGCCCACCGATGACATTGTGCTGATGGCCCAAACCCTGGAGAAGATTTTCCTGCAGAAGGTGGCCCAGATGCCACCAGAAGAGCAGGAGATCGTGGTGCCGGTGGCCAAGAACAGTCATAAGAAGGGAGCGTCCCGGGCAGCAGGTATGGTGACGCCACATGGGACGGAACGACTGCTTGGGGGTGGCAGTGGTGCTAACGGGGCGGGGGGGCTTCTTGTCTTGGCCCAGCGCTCCTGGCGGGACTCACGGCTGCTCAGCAAGTGCCGGCTGTCTCCTCGGTGTCCCACACCGCGGTCTACACCCCAAGCCCTGACATCCCCACCACCATAGTCAACATTCCCCACCCATCCGTGATTTCCGCTCCGCTCCTCAAGTCGTTGCACTCCACTGCCCCGGCCGTCCTGGCTGCGCCCGCTCCCACCCAGCCCGTGGCCAAGGTAGGAGGAGGGCAGACCCTGGCCATGGGGCAGGCTCTGTGGGGCTGGAGTGTGGGGCCGGCTTCCCCCCCCCCCCCCCCCAGCCTCACACGTGGTTCTTTTCCCTTTTCTTTTGACAGAAGAAGGGCGTGAAGCGGAAAGCGGACACCACCACCCCCACCACCACGGCCATCATCGCCACCAGCGGAGAGTCCTCGCCCTCCGCCACGCTCTTGGAGGCCAAGGCGGCCAAGATCCCCGCACGCCGGGAGAGCGGCCGCCCCATCAAACCCCCTAAGAAGGATTTACCGGATTCGCAACAGCACCAGACATCCAAGAAGGGTAAACTATCAGAGCAGCTCAAGTACTGCAACGGGATCCTTAAGGAGCTGCTCTCCAAGAAGCACGCAGCCTACGCCTGGCCCTTCTACAAGCCCGTCGATGCCTCGGCCCTGGGGCTGCACGACTACCACGAGATCATCAAGCACCCCATGGACCTCAGCACCATCAAGGTGGGGCAGGAGAAAGGGGGTGGAGGAGCCTTTTTGGGGGCGGTGCTCTGTGGCTTTCCTGTCTTTTCTCCCACTCCGCGTGGGGACCCGGGAGCTCCTGCTTACCGTTTTCTCTCCCCGTAGCGGAAGATGGAGAACCGGGATTACCACGACGCGCAGGAATTCGCTGCCGATGTCCGGTTAATGTTCTCCAACTGCTACAAATACAACCCGCCTGACCACGACGTGGTGGCCATGGCCCGCAAGCTGCAGGTAAGTGGGGTGGTGGGTGTCCCGACCCCCCCCCACACCCTGCCCGCTCGCCGCGCTGACCCCGCTCCCCTCGCAGGACGTCTTTGAGTTCAGCTACGCCAAGATGCCGGATGAGCCGCAGGACGCCAGCCCGCCCTCGGTGTCGGCCCCGCTTACCGGCGCCCTCTCCAAATCGTCCTCCGAGGAGTCCTCCAGCGACGAGGATGAGGACGACGAGGACGATGAAGACGACGACGAGGACGAGAGCAGCAGCGAGAGTTCATCAGAGAGCGAGGAGAGTTCCGACTCGGAGGAGGAACGTGCCAATCGCTTGGCCGAGCTGCAGGAGCAGGTGAGGGCCGGAGAAGGATCCGTGCCGCTTCCCGGGCCCGCTCCCCACGCCCGCCTCACCCCCTGTCTCCCCCCACAGCTGCGGGCCGTGCACGAGCAGCTGGCTGCCCTCTCACAGGGCCCCGTTTCCAAACCCAAAAAGAAGCGAGAAAAGAAAAAAAAGAAGAAATCGGAGAAGCACAAAGGCCGGGGAGGCGACGAGGAAGCCCGGGCGCGCCAGGCCCAGCTCCGTAAAGCCAAGAAAGCCGGTGGTGGTGGCGGCGGGACTGGCGGAGGCGGCGGTTCCAAGTGAGTGCGGCATCCGCGGCGCTGGGGGGGCGTGGGCACGGGCAGCGGCTGTGATGACACTTTCCCCGGCAGAGCGACCGTGGCGAGAAACCGACTGGAACAAGCCAAACCTTGTCTGAGTGCTGCCAGCCCCGGGGATGGGGGGATTGGAGTTGGTTTGTGGTGGTGGTGGTGGGGTGTTGGATTTTTGGGGCAGCCCTTGATGCCGCTGCGCCATCGATTCTCTCTCGGCAGGAACTCGAAGAAAACGGCTAAAGCGACGTTGCCGCCGCCGCCGGCGCTTTACGATTCAGAGGAAGAGGAGGAGAGCAAACCCATGACTTACGATGAAAAACGTCAACTCAGTTTAGACATCAACAAATTACCGGGCGAAAAATTGGGGCGGGTGGTGCACATCATCCAGTCGCGAGAACCTTCCCTGCGCGATTCCAACCCTGAGGAGATCGAGATCGATTTCGAGACCCTCAAACCTTCGACGCTGCGGGAGTTGGAGCGCTACGTTCTCTCCTGCCTGCGGAAGAAACCCCGTAAACCTTACAGCGAAAGTAAGCGCCGTGGGGTTGACGCCGGGAGGGTGTTGGGGGGCCGGAGGGGGTGGGGGCTGAGTCCCAAACTGAGCCTCCCCCTTTCTCCCTGCAGCCATGAAGAAGCCGGTGGGGAAGACGAAAGAGGAGCTGGCGCTGGAGAAGAAACGGGAGCTGGAGAAGCGGCTGCAGGATGTCAGCGGCCAACTCAATTCCACCAAAAAACCCCCTAAAAAGGGTAAGCGCGTAGCAGATGGCGATGGCCTCCCTGCTTCCTCTTCCGCCTCCCCGCTTCCTCTTCCGTCGTCGCGCACGGCTGAACCTTGCCGCTCTTTTACCTTGCAGCCAGCGAAAAACCGGAATCGGCTCAGCAAGTGGCCGTATCTCGCCTCAGCGCCTCCAGTTCCAGTTCGGATTCCAGTAGTTCCAGTTCCAGTTCGTCATCCTCGGACACCAGCGATTCGGATTCGGGTTAGAGGAATCTCGCGTCTCTCCCCACGATGGCGCGACTGAGCCGGAACACGGGCGGCTTTGGAAAAAAGAGGTTCTGCGGGACCGGATCCAGGTTGAATCGGACTGAGGGGGGGGCCCTTCACCCGGCAGGCAGAGCCCCCTACCCCACCCGGGGCTGATGGGGAGGGGTTGGGGGCAGGGAGGAGGAGGGGGGGAGAGAAGAGGGGGTGAGGGGGGGACCCCAAGTGTTTACAGGCCGGAGGCATTGCAGGGGAAGGGGAGGAGAAAGGGGGGGGGCCCTGGCTGCAGGGTTGGGCCTCCCTCCTCCTCTTCCTCTTCCTCCTCCTCCCCCCCCCCCCCCCAACAGGTTTTACTGTTTGTTGTTTTAGGTTGGGGGGGTTCTTGCTTTTTTTCTTTTTTTTTTTTTTCTTCTTCCCTGACTTGTGGGATTTTTTTCCAAAAAGGGGAAAAATTTGGGGGTTTTTAAGAAAAAAAAAAAAAAAAAAAAAGAGAAAAAAAAATCTTTTAAAAAAGAAGGGGGGGGCAAAGCCCTGGGGCAGGGGAGTGGTTTGAGAGTCCCCAGTTGGGGTTTGCTGGGAGGGGGGGGGGACTAGGACCCCTCCTTACTCAACCCCCCCTCCGGGGGCAGCCGCCGCCCTCCCCTTCCCCTCGTCTGTGGAGGATTTTTAATTTATTGATGCCGCGTTGTGCTGGCGGGGGCCCCGGGGACGCGCCTTGTACATAACACCCCCCCCAACCACATCCCCCCCCCCCCAGCAGACGATCAGGGCAGCATGTTCCCGCGCGGGGAAGGGGGGAGGGAGGGGCCGCCTGTTTTTTTACGTTGACTGTATAATTTTTTTCTACTTGTTTTATTTTGTTTTTTGGGGGTTTTGTTTTACTTTTTCCTTCCCCCTGCCCACTGCCTCCCCCCCCCCTTAGACCCTTAGAGCCGTGTTTTCATCTTATTGTATGTTTCGAACGTTTCGATTCTTTAACATGTAAATAAAGAAAATATTATTCGAGTTGAGCCAGGCTGTCGTGTTGCTCAGCTGTTACCCCCCTCCCAGTTCCATACGTGCAGGAGGAGGGTGCTGCGCCCTTCCCCCCCCCCCTTCCCGTCATTTCCCACTCCCAGAGGGATCCCCAAGCACGGAACACCCCACGCCTGGCTCTCCATCCCTCTTTATTATTCCAAAGTGGCTGTGGGTACGATTCGGAGGGGTGGGGGGGTGGATAGCTGAGGATCATCTGGGGGGTGGGTAGGAAGAGATTCTGGTGATGGAGCAGATCTGCAGGGGCTGGAGTTTGATTTCAGGTGCGCTGCAAGGAGGTGGGGGGGGTGAGAAAGGGGATAAATCAATAATTGTGGGGGGCTGGGGGATGTGGGGTCAGGGGGAGACGGACGTTACCTGCAGCCTGGGGAACGAGGCGCCCTGAAACAGGGAGAGACAAAGTCAGTGTCGGAGCAGGGGCAGAACCGCAGCCCCCACCCCGCGCACAGGAGACACCCCAGGGACCCCCCACCCAGTCTCCCGACGGCTCTCACCTTCTTGCGCATGTAGAGGAAGAGCCCCAGCGCCAGGAAGATGAGCCCCAGCACGAAGCCCCCCACCCCCGTGAGCATCTTGCTCCTGGCGGCGTCCGACTGCACCTCTGCGGGGACGAGAGCAGGGCGTCAGGGCTGGGGGTCTCCCGTCCCACTCCCCAGCGGGACCAGGGGCTTGGGCCCCCACCCAACCAGGCTGCCGGACAGGGCAGGGCCTTACCCCACTGCTGGGTGACGGGGTGCTGCAGGCTGACGTGCTCCACCTGGCACGCGTAGGTGTCCCCGCGCTGCGGGGTGGTTTCCAGCATCACCAGCACCTGGTAGGTCCAGTCTCCGTTCTGGATCACGTCCGTGGACACCACGTGCTCCGTCTCCTCCTGCCCGTTCTTGAACCACTTCACCTCGATCTCCGCGGGGTAAAACCCCGTCACGTAGCAAACCAGCCTGTTGGTCTGGGGCAGGGAGCTCGACTGCATGGGGGAGACCCTCACCTTGGGCTCAACTGGGGGAGAGCGAGAGAGGGCTGGCAAGGGGCTGGCAGAGCCCAGGGGCCACCCTGCGCGCCGGCCCCCAGCCTGCACCAGCGGTCCCCACGCAGGACGTGCCCAGCGAGGGTACGAGGGACTCGCGTCCTGGTGGAAGGGCGCAGGGGCTTTGCCTGGGGCCAGGCCCAAGCACGGCACAGACTCTCTCTCCCCTCCTGCAAGCTCAGGGGCTTGGCGTGGGCCCGTCCCCCAGGGAATGTTCTGGCACACACTCACCTCTCCTCTCCACGAGGAAAGGGGTCGACACCTCATAGTTGTGTCGACACGTGTCCACCGCAGCCTGTGCATCCTCCAGTATGTCCGGTTGGCTGTTCCAGTACTTGGCACTAGGCTCACCCAGGGGGGTGTCAGCCACATAGTGACCCACATCGCTGTCAAAGTGCACCCTCTGCTCCCGGTTGTAGATGTACTTCTCCAGATACCTGACATTCTTATTGCCATTGAGGTGGTGACACTCAAACTTACTCATCTCCTGGAAGAACCCTGTTTGTGCAGGGCGGCAGGTCGTGGGAGGGCAGGTCACCACCATTCTCTTCCCAGCCTCCCCCAGACCCACTCAGCTGCGCTAGGACTGGAGATGGGATCCTGACCCCGCCAGGACTCCGTTTCTCCGACTGGGGAGAGCCGGAGGGGACAGAGCCCAGGGGAAGGGAGGGGCGGGAGGGAGCCAGAGCAGAACCGGGCCAAGAGGCGCTTCCCGGGGTTCAGCGAGGGCGGGGAGCATCATCCCCAAACTGTTTGGGAACCGGGTCTCACCTGGAGCCCACTGCTCCCAGGGCCCGCGGAGGACAGACGACCGGACGAGGGATTCGGTGGGGGCAGCTCTCCCCCACCTGCAGGGTGGTCCCAAGGGCTGGGGGGGGGCCTCTCAGTGGCCCCCCAACCCCAGACCCCCAGGACCTGCCCTCAGGACACGCGTGGGATCCAACCCCACCAACACCCTCCCCGTGCCCCGGCTCTGAGCTCACCTGAGGTCAACTGGCCACCGCCCGGCCGGGCTACCAGCGCCACCAGCGCCACCAGCACGGCCCCAGCTCCCAGGACACGACCGGTCTCCATCGCTGCTCACAGCAGAGGCTGCAAAGGTGCTGGGACCCCCCAGGAGAGCCGGACTCTGCCGCTTTGGGGTACGGCCCCGCTCCTGCCCAGTGCCAGGGCTGGGAGTCCCAGCGAGGACCAGTGAGGAGCGAGGCTGGGCAGCATCACCCGTCACCAGGCAGAGCCGGGCCCCGCTTGGCTCCCGCTGACACTTGGTCCGCGCTGGGGCAGCGACCCCGGGGAGGGGGCTGCCGGCCCCCACCGGCACTGGGGCTCCCCGGCCTCGGCGGCCCCCACCTGCCCCCTCCCCACAGCCCTCTCCGGGGGCGTGCGCGGCCCAAGTTCAACAGTGCAGCCCTGCGGAGCCCTGCCGGAGCGTCCGTCCGTCTGTCTGCTCGGCAGGGTGCTGGGTGCTGGTGCTCTGCCTGGGAACAGCCGAGTCAGAGGCAGGGCTCCCTCCTAGTGGCTGGGCACCTGGGGGGGCCCTGTCCCCCGGCCCCGGGGGCCCCGGCACTCAGCTCCCCAAGAGCGACGCCTGCCCCTCGTCCGGTCCCGCTGCCGGGAGAGGCGATGGCCGGAGGACGGGGCGTCCCGCTGGCGCTGCTGGCAGTGCTGACCCTGCAGGGCGTGGGGGCCGTGAAAGGTGCGTGAGGGCACCGGGGCGCTGGGGTGGTGGGTCTGGGGGCAGAGGTGGGGCGTGGGGTGCCCTGCACCCACGGGGCGGGCGGTGGGGGGCTGGTGTAAGGCTTGGGGCAGGGCCCTGGCCGAGGGGAGCTCCGTCCCTCCATCTCACCCATCCCATGGGTGGACGTGGGCTCCAGGTGCACCCCAGGAAGGCAGGGCAGGGAAGAAGCGGTGGAGGGGGCCAGGACGCTCGTTCCTGGACCTCCCCCGGCCCCAGTCTCCCTGCCCTCCTACCCCCCAGTGCCCCAGCTCGAGGGTCAGGTCCCCGCAGCACCCACCGCTCCTGGGTCTCCTCCCTTCGCAGCGGCGGCTGCGCCCCATGAGGCCTGGCCCAGGCGGGGTTCGTGCGTGGGGCAGGACAGCCAGTGCCCACGTCTTTGGGGCCCCAGGACCGCCACCCCATCCCGCAGCACCTCTGGGGACAGACGCCGGTGGTCCCACAGCCTGTCACCAGCCCCGGCCCCAGGAGATAAGGGAAACCTCCTGGTGGCATGGAGGTGCTGGAGTTGGGGGCTGGGGGCAGAGCGGGTGTCCGAGCGCTCCCTTTCCTGGGGAGGGGCGGGTGTCAGCACCTGCCCAGCCCTGTGGGACCCCTGCGGGAAGGGAGAGAGGGAGGCTCCGGGTGGGCCCTTCTTCTCCCCATCAGGGCTTCCCTGCACCCACGCAGCATCCCCAGGGGGAGCCCGTGGGGAGAGGGGGCGAGCCCTGCGGCAGCGGGAAGGGCACTGACCCTAATGCCTGTCCCTTCCCAGTGCGGCACGTGTTGATCCAGGCCGAATTCTACCAGCGGGCTGAGACGCTGCGGCAGGAGGGCGGCGAGTTCATGTTTGATTTCGATGGGGACGAGATCTTCCACGTGGACCTGCAGAAGACAGAGACCATCTGGCGCCTGCCCGAGTTCGGGAACTTCGCCACCTTCGAGGCGCAGGGAGCTCTGCAGAACATGGCAGTAGCAAAGCAGAACTTGGAGATCATGATTAAAAGGTCCAACCGCTCGCAGGCCACCATCGGTAACAACCCGGCCGCCGCACGGCCAGCGCCTTCACCCCCGGGGACGCTGCCAGGGCTGTCGCTCCCACACCCTGCGGCCCAGCCGCCAGCGGGGTGCACGGCACCCTGCTCCCCTGGAGCGCGTGGGGACGCGGGCACAGCCCCAAGCCGGGCTGCGGGGTCTCCCTGGGTGGGCGGTGGAGCACAAGGGGCCAGGTCGGTGGGGCAGGAGGCCCCAGCCCAGCCCGAGGCAGCGGTGCCTGGCTGACCCGAGACTGCAGTAACCCCTTCTCCATCCCCCGCCAGTGCCACCTGAGGTGACGGTGTTCTCCGAGGACCCCGTGGAGCTGGGGGACCCCAACATCCTGATCTGCTACGTGGACAAGTTCTGGCCGTCCGTCATCACCATCACGTGGCTGAGGAACGGGCAGGTGGTGACGGACGGCGTCCTCGAGACCGTTTTCTACCCCCGGGAGGACCACAGCTTCCGCAAGTTCTCCTACCTGCCCTTCATCCCCACCCGGGGGGACTACTACGACTGCCGCGTGGAGCACTGGGGGCTGCCCACCGCCCTCCTGAAGCACTGGGGTGAGGAGGGGGGCCGCGCTGGGGCCCGGACGCCTGGGTCCCCTCCCCTTGCAGGCAGCGAGGGGGGCTCAGCGCCCCATCCTCACCCACCCTCCCCCCTCCGCAGAACCCCAGCTGCCCCTCCCCGCCTCCGAGAGCACCGAGACCCTGGTGTGCGCCCTGGGCCTGGCCGTGGGCATCGTCGGCATCATCGCGGGCACCATCCTCATCATCAAGGCCATGAAGATGAACAGCGCCCGCAACCAGCGGGGCGTCTTGTGAGGGGGCAGGGCCCAGGGTGCCCTCCCAGCCCCCACCAGCCCTCGCCCTCACGTCCCAGCTGCGTCCCCTCGGCCAAGCCCTGCGCCCCACACGCCTGCCCCGTGTCCCCCCCGCCTTGCCGTGCCCCATGGGCACCCCACTGACCGGGGCTCTGCCTTCCCAGGCTCTGGGGTGCTTCCGAGCAGCAGTAAAGGTGGTTGGGGACAGCCTGGCACCACTCATTCTGTTCATCGGCGCCCCGCTCGCCCTGGTGATACAGTGTGGTGGGGAACAGGGTGACTGGGGGGGCTGTGGGGCTGGCGTGGTGGGTGCCGTGTTGGGGTGCAGGGCGGTGCCCCGTGAGCGGAGCGGCCATCACCAAATGGGCCCCCCGCCACCCCAGGGCCCTGCTCCCCCCCACCACAGCGGGGTCTGGCACCGGGAGGGGGACACGGAGCCACCCACCAGAGCAGGTGAGGGGACTCACGACCCCTCGTCCCCGTCCCCAGCCCTGATCCATCGTAGAGGCAGGCTCTGCCGCCCGCCCCCCCTACCTCCCAGGGGAAGGGGTGTTGGCCCCTCCTCGCAGTGTCCCCCCACCGTCGGCAGCCCCGAGCACGTCTGGTCCCCGCTGAGGACTCGGAGCCCTGTCACGGACTCGTGGGCACAGGGAAGGGAGTGACCCACCCCTGCCCCACTGTCCCCAAACAACCAGGGCCAGAGGATACTGGGACATTTTATTAGGTAGAGCCGGGGGAGCCAAGGGCCACCGTCACAGGGTCCTGGGGACCCCGGGGCTGCAGAGCTGCGACAGCCAAGCTGGGCTGGGATGGGAGGGAGGGGGTGACCCCGGGGATCAGTGGGGGGACGTGGGGCTCTGGGACGGGGCAGCGTGAGGCAGAGGCGACACTGGGGGGCAGAGGATGGACATCAACGGAGCAGACCCGCAGGGGCAGGAGTTCATTCAGGAGCTCTGTGGGGAGAGAAGAGGGGGTGACCACCGGGCTGGGGGACGGCGTGTCCCCAGGGCTCTGCCCCGGCGCTATCGGGGGACACACTCCATACGGACACGCTGCCATTGGGAGCAGGTGGGGACCAGCCCACAAGGGGAGGGTGGAGCAGGGTCGGGGGAGACGGGCAGACATTACCTGCAGCCTGGGGAACGAGGCGCCCTGAAACACGGAGAGACAAAGTCAGCGTCGGAGCAGGGGCAGACCCGCAGCCCCCGCCCCATGCACAGGAGACACCCCAGGGACCCCCCACCCAGTCTCCCGACCGCTCTCACCTTCTTGCGCATGTAGAGGAAGAGCCCCAGCGCCAGGAAGATGAGCCCCAGCACGAAGCCCCCCACCCCCGTGAGCATCTTGCTCCTGGCGGCGTCCGACTGCACCTCTGCGGGGACGAGAGCAGGGCGTCAGGGCTGGGGGTCTCCCGTCCCACTCCCCAGCGGGACCAGGGGCTTGGGCCCCCACCCAACCAGGCTGCCGGACAGGGCAGGGCCTTACCCCACTGCTGGGTGACGGGGTGCTGCAGGCTGACGTGCTCCACCTGGCACGCGTAGGTGTCCCCGCGCTGCGGGGTGGTTTCCAGCATCACCAGCACCTGGTAGGTCCAGTCTCCGTTCTGGATCACGTCCGTGGACACCACGTGCTCCGTCTCCTCCTGCCCGTTCTTGAACCACTTCACCTCGATCTCCGCGGGGTAAAACCCCGTCACGTAGCAAACCAGCCTGTTGGTCTGGGGCAGGGAGCTCGACTGCATGGGGGAGACCCTCACCTTGGGCTCAACTGGGGGAGAGCGAGAGAGGGCTGGCAAGGGGCTGGCAGAGCCCAGGGGCCACCCTGCGCGCCGGCCCCCAGCCTGGACCAGCGGTCCCCACGCAGGACGTGCCCAGCGAGGGTACGAGGGACTCTGGTCCTCGTGGAAGGGCGCAGGGGCTTTCCCCGGGGCCAGGCCCAAGCACAGCACAGACTCTCTCTCCCCTCCTGCGATCTCAGGGGCTTGGCGTGGGCCCGTCCCCCAGGGAAATGTTCTGGCACGCACTCACCTCTCCTCTCCACGAGGAAAGGGGTCACCACCTCGTAGTTGTGGCGGCAGTATGTGTCCACCGCAGCCTGTGCATCCTCCAGTATGTCCGGTTGGCTGTTCCAGTACTTGGCATCAGGCTCACCCAGGGGGGTGTCGGCCACAAAGTGACCCACATCGCTGTCAAAGTGCACCCTCTGCTCCCGGTTGTAGATGTACTTCATCAGATACCTGACATTCTTATTGCCATTGAGGTGGTGACACTCAAACTTACTCATCTCCTGGAAGAACCCTGTTTGTGCAGGGCGGCAGGTCGTGGGAGGGCAGGTCACCACCATTCTCTTCCCAGCCTCCCCCAGACCCACTCAGCTGCGCTAGGACTGGAGATGGGATCCTGACCCCGCCAGGACTCCGTTTCTCCGACTGGGGAGAGCCGGAGGGGACAGAGCCCAGGGGAAGGGAGGGGCGGGAGGGAGCCAGAGCAGAACCGGGCCAAGAGGCGCTTCCCGGGGTTCAGCGAGGGCGGGGAGCATCATCCCCAAACCGTTTGGGAACCGGGTCTCACCTGGAGCCCGCTGCTCCCAGGACCCTCAGAGGACAGACGACAGGACGAGGGATTCGGTGGGGGCAGCTCTCCCCCACCTGCAGGGTGGTCCCAAGGGCTGGGGGGGGGGCCTCTCAGTGGCCCCCCAACCCCAGACCCCCAGGACCTGCCCTCAGGACACGCGTGGGATCCAACCCCACCAACACCCTCCCCGTGCCCCGGCTCTGAGCTCACCTGAGGTCTCCTGGCCACCGCCCGGCCGGGCTCCCAGCACCACCAGCGCCACCAGCACGGCCCCAGCTCCCAGGACACGACCGGTCTCCATCGCTGCTCACAGCAGAGGCTGCAAAGGTGCTGGGACCCCCCAGGAGAGCCGGACTCTGCCGCTTTGGGGTACGGCCCCGCTCCTGCCCAGTGCCAGGGCTGGGAGTCCCAGCGAGGACCAGTGAGGAGCGAGGCTGGGCAGCATCACCCGTCACCAGGCAGAGCCGGGCCCCGCAGGGCTCCCGCTGACACTTGGTCCGCGCTGGGGCAGCGACCCCGGGGAGGGGGCTGCCGGCCCCCACCGGCACTGGGGCTCCCCGGCCTCGGCGGCCCCCACCTGCCCCCTCCCCACAGCCCTCTCCGGGGGCGTGCGCGGCCCAAGTTCAACAGTGCAGCCCTGCGGAGCCCTGCCGGAGCGTCCGTCCGTCTGTCTGCTCGGCAGGGTGCTGGGTGCTGGTGCTCTGCCTGGGAACAGCCGAGTCAGAGGCAGGGCTCCCTCCTAGTGGCTGGGCACCTGGGGGGGCCCTGTCCCCCGGCCCCGGGGGCCCCGGCACTCAGCTCCCCAAGAGCGACGCCTGCCCCTCGTCCGGTCCCGCTGCCGGGAGAGGCGATGGCCGGAGGACGGGGCATCCCGCTGGCGCTGCTGGCAGTGCTGACCCTGCAGGGCGCGGGGGCCGTGAAAGGTGCGTGAGGGCACCGGGGCGCTGGGGTGGTGGGTCTGGGGGCAGAGGTGGGGCGTGGGGTGCCCTGCACCCACGGGGCGGGCGGTGGGAGGCTGGTGTAAGGCTTGGGGCAGGGCCCTGGCCGAGGGGAGCTCCGTCCCTCCATCTCACCCATCCCATGGGTGGACGTGGGCTCCAGGTGCACCCCAGGAAGGCAGGGCAGGGAAGAAGCGGGGAGGGGGCCAGGACGCTCGTTCCTGGACCTCCCCCGGCCCCAGTCTCCCTGCCCTCCTACCCCCCAGTGCCCCAGCTCGGGGGTCAGGTCCCCGCAGCACCCACCGCTCCTGGGTCTCCTCCCTTCGCAGCGGCGGCTGCGCCCCATGAGGCCTGGCCCAGGCGGGGTTCGTGCGTGGGGCAGGACAGCCAGTGCCCACGTCTTTGGGGCCCCGGGACCGCCACCCCATCCCGCAGCACCTCTGGGGACAGACGCCGGTGGTCCCACAGCCTGTCACCGGCCCCGGCCCCAGGAGATGAGGAAGGGAAACCTCCTGGTAGCATGGAGGTGCTGGAGTTGGGGGCTGGGGGCAGAGCGGGTGTCCGAGCGCTCCCTTTCCTGGGGAGGGGCGCGTGTCAGCACCTGCCCAGCCCTGTGGGACCCCTGCGGGAAGGGAGAGAGGGAGGCTCCGGGTGGGCCCTTCTTCTCCCCATCAGGGCTTCCCTGCACCCACGCAGCGTCCCCAGGGGGAGCCCGTGGGGAGAGGGGGCGAGCCCTGCGGCAGCGGGAAGGGCACTGACCCTAATGCCTGTCCCTTCCCAGTGCGGCACGTGTTGATCCAGGCCGAATTCTACCAGCGGGCTGAGACGCTGCGGCAGGAGGGCGGCGAGTTCATGTTTGATTTCGATGGGGACGAGATCTTCCACGTGGACCTGCAGAAGACAGAGACCATCTGGCGCCTGCCCGAGTTCGGGAACTTCGCCACCTTCGAGGCGCAGGGAGCTCTGCAGAACATGGCAGTAGCAAAGCAGGCCTTGGAGATCATGATTAAAAGGTCCAACCGCTCGCAGGCCACCATCGGTAACAACCCGGCCGCCGCACGGCCAGCGCCTTCACCCCCGGGGACGCTGCCAGGGCTGTCGCTCCCACACCCTGCGGCCCAGCCGCCAGCGGGGTGCACGGCACCCTGCTCCCCTGGAGCACGTGGGGACGCGGGCACAGCCCCAAGCCGGGCTGCGGGGTCTCCCTGGGTGGGCGGTGGAGCACAAGGGGCCAGGTCGGTGGGGCAGGAGGCCCCAGCCCAGCCCGAGGCAGCGGTGCCTGGCTGACCCGAGACTGCAGTAACCCCTTCTCCATCCCCCGCCAGTGCCACCTGAGGTGACGGTGTTCTCCGAGGACCCCGTGGAGCTGGGGGACCCCAACATCCTGATCTGCTACGTGGACAAGTTCTGGCCGTCCGTCATCACCATCACGTGGCTGAGGAACGGGCAGGTGGTGACGGACGGCGTCCTCGAGACCGTTTTCTACCCCCGGGAGGACCACAGCTTCCGCAAGTTCTCCTACCTGCCCTTCATCCCCACCCGGGGGGACTACTACGACTGCCGCGTGGAGCACTGGGGGCTGCCCACCGCCCTCCTGAAGCACTGGGGTGAGGAGGGGGGCCGCGCTGGGGCCCGGACGCCTGGGTCCCCTCCCCTTGCAGGCAGCGAGGGGGGCTCAGCGCCCCATCCTCACCCACCCTCCCCCCTCCGCAGAACCCCAGCTGCCCCTCCCCGCCTCCGAGAGCACCGAGACCCTGGTGTGCGCCCTGGGCCTGGCCGTGGGCATCGTCGGCATCATCGCGGGCACCATCCTCATCATCAAGGCCATGAAGATGAACAGCGCCCGCAACCAGCGGGGCGTCTTGTGAGGGGGCAGGGCCCAGGGCTCCCAGCCTCCCCCCAGCTGGACCCTCTGCACCCTCAGTCGGCCTTCACCTTAGCCTCGTGGGAGCTGCTCACCCTGGTGACCCATATGCCTGCTCCACTTCATCAGCACCCCCTTCTCCTGTGCGCAGCACTCGCTGACATGCTGGAGACGGCTCCAGAGCCAGACCTGGCAGAGTCCGGTTCCCACAGGGACTGGGCTGCTTCCCATAGCTGGGGTGAGCTCGGGTGGCACCTCGTCCTGCTTCGGCTCACCCACTGCCAGGGGGAACTGCTGCAGAGTCCGGGACCCTACACTGGTCCCGGTACCCAGCCCCCACCACTGCCATGCTGGGGCTGCCCTGCCCACAGCCCCTGGCCCCACGGCCATCTCCAGCTGGGGACGTGGCGTCTCCTCCCAGCCCAGATGCGGGGTCTCCCCTGCAGACCCCTGAAGGGAGGGGAGGTGTGGCCTACCCCAAAGCTCCCCCTCGGCACACCGTCCTGCACCCTCCACTCCTGCTATGCTGCTTTGTCACCACAATAAAGTGGATTGGGGTTGATCCTGCCATGCAACCCTCACTGTGAGTCCATTCTCTCCATTGCGCTAGGGGGTGACTGCAGCTCTAGAAGCCCCCTCAATGTCTGGGTGATTTATGGGGCAGTGGGTTGTGGGTGTTGGGCAGAGCTCCAGGGATCTAGCTCCAGCTTTTGGGCAGAGGGAAGGGGTAGGGTGACCTCAGGACTCCTGGGTTCTCCCAGCCGATGTAGGTGGGATCTTAGCACCTCTAAAGAGCAGCCCCATGGGGCAGGCACCCATTTGTGGCTCCTGGGGTGACCATAAAGCCCATTGGCAGATAACCATGCTCATGGCAAGGCCAGAAAGGGGCTCTGGGACAGCCCGACCCATCCTACTGTACCACAGAAATCAGCAGCATCCCTGGGGCAGGTGGCTCTCTGGTGAACTGGGTGTGGGCAGAGCCAACGCCGGTCAGGGCCGAGACCCTGGGCAGGGGAGTCTTCGCTGGGTCCACCAGCACCCAGGGAGGCTGCATGGGATGGCTGGGCTCCACACCGCCAGCGTTCACCCCATGGGTGCGAGGGCGTGTGGCTGACCCCCTTGCAGGGCTAGGATGATACAGAGGGGGAACAGGCAAACTACAGGTGATGAGACCAGTTCATCTGACAGCCCTGTTCCCGCAGGCATTGTTCCCTGTCATGCACACACACACACGTGCACACACGCGTGTACTCAGGGCAGTGGAGGGGAACACTGCAGCCATACCCAAGAGCCATTAGTTGGGGCAGAGGGGGAGCAAAGCTGGATCTTGCCCTCAGCCAGACGAGTTCTCCCAGCAGCAGCTTTGCCTGGTAACTGGTGACACCGCAGCCCTGCTCGGGAAGTCTGTGACAATGCCTGTCCTGGTTCCCCTTTCCTTCCCCATCACCGCCTGGGTGCATGGAGTCTACACACGAGGCTTGTGCATGTGGGGTGGGGGTGGTGGGGTGCCCTGCAGGCTCCGTGGGGCCCAGCACAGCCTCCGTGCAGAGGCTGGGCTGGAGGCCTTTGGTGCTGGAGCTCCAGGTTATGCCCACGACCAGGTCTGAGCCCACAGGGCAGGGACATGCTAAGCCCCAGGTGCGTGAGCCTCACGCTCAAGGATTGAGACAGAGGCACAAATCGGCAAAACCGCCATTGCTGTGGGGCTGCAGAGGAGAAGCAGGCACTGAGGAAACCCCCAGACAAGGAGCAAATCCGTCCTGGGATGTAGACAAGGCAGCACAGTGGCTCAGGGCCCACTTCCCTCCTTGCCGGGAGCGGAAGAGGAAGATGCGGCTGGAACAGAAAGTGGATGACGTGCGGCGGGGAGGATGTGAAACCTGGCTACCTCGCACATGGGTGGCATGCTGGGGTCGCGTGGGGATACTAGAGGCGTCACTCTGAGCCCCCGGTGGGAAGCACTGGAAGGGGGCACAGCTGCAGATCAGTCCAGTGTAGGGCCTGGTGGCAAGCAGACCTATTGCTCTGGGGCCTGAATAAAAATCTACCTGGAGATAACCATTTCTAGGACAAAAAATATAAATAGCAGCAACAGCCAAGCCCCCACCCCCAGCATCACATGGTGGTGATCAAACGGGAGCCGCTGTCCCTCCAGGGCAGATCTGGGGCTGGCCCCCACAGTGGATGCATCTCCCTGCGACCCACGTGCTGAGGGGGCTCAGCCCTGAGCTCAGCCCTGGGGAGCACCGGCACACCTTGGGGACACGGCCAGAGCAGAGAGGGTCAGCTGCTGCTGGGGACGTGAGGCTTGTCCTCCCCTCTGGCAAAGGCACAACAAGCACCCTCAACCTCAGGAGGACACTCGTGGTCCTGACATGAGATGCCAGCAGGGAGGGAGAAAGGGAATCAGTTTGGAAAGCGGATACAGTCCTGCACGGGTTGCAGGTAGTGCTGGCGGCGCAGGGCTCGCCAGAGGCTCCTGCCTCGGCCACGCAGACCCAGAGCCCAAAGGTGGCACATCCTGACAGATGGATCCCAAAACGGCTGCTGCTTGTTGCTGCCGGGTTTGGGTATGTGCGGGGGCTGGAGCCAGTGCAAGAGCTGCCGGGGGGGGCTCCTGGCTGAGCCCCAGCTCCCACCCTGCCAGCTCCCAGAGGAACCCGGGTGCCCCGACCCAGCAAGGCCGGGCCAAGGGCTCACCTGCCTGGAGCAGGCAGGTCCCCGCAGCAGATGCTGCTGGCCCCACACGCTGGGACCAAGACCTCAGTTGTCTGGAGTCTGCCGGAGACTGATGATGCAGCCAAGTGCTGCTTGCTGACTGGTTGGGCTGGGGGTTACTGGAGGGCAAGGAGAGCAGGCAGGGCCCTTTCCCCGAAATGCTGGCGTGCCCCATGGCGGGGACAGTGGCTTTGGTGGAAATCCCCTGTCTCTCGGGGGGGGGGGGGGGGCAGGGGGTGCAAGCAGGCAGGACGGACAAACGGAGCCTCTGCTGGGCTGCCAGGCAGCTCTCACCTCACCCCAAGGACGCCAAGCCCCGCAGCGTCAGGGGTCTGAGGCCAGGAGGGGATCACTGGCACACCAAGCTGAGCGGCCACAGCACCAGCTTGCACACAGGGGTGTCCAATTTAATCGGGCAGCACCCCATGGGGAGTCAACTCCCTCGAGACTTTTGCCAACTCCAGCCATCCCCTCTGGCTGTGCTGGAGCTGTCTGGACAGGAGCCTCACGACGCTGTTAGCAGCCAGGCGGGAGCTGGTGCTTCCATCCCTTGTGCTGCTGACACGCAGCCCCCACGGTTAAGGTAGCCTGTGTTTGGGTCACACAACCTCCCCACCCCCAGCCCCATGCCAGGGCTCCCCTCTGCCTTCTTGAGAGCTCAGGGGTGTCATGGGAAGGGGGAAATGGGTCCGAATGGTGCCAGGGGATTTCCAAGGGAAGGTTGCCCCCGCCCCCAGGGCTGCCATGTCACCAGTTACCAGGGGAAAAGTTGTGAGGGAAGACCAGAGCCCAGAAACTGGCAGAGCTGAGCGAGCAGGACAGTGCCCTCACCCTCCCTGCATATTCCCCCTGCACTAGAATGACACCCCCACCAGGGATGGTATAGTGCCACCAATGCTCTGGAGTGGGAGAGACTAAAATCCCCCCAAAGGCTCAAACAGCCTCTTACTACTGTCAGAATAGCTGCAGCTGCAGGAAGCAGGAGGGTGATGGCACATGAGTGTGGGGTGGGAAAGAGAAGAGACATGTCTCCCCCCACCCTTGAGCCACCCTGTGCCCCAGTGCTGGGTCTGGACTCCCACCCTGGAACAGAGCCAGACAAGCACGATGCTGAGCTGGGAGCTGTCCCCAGTCCCATAGACCACTGCACAGGAGAGCTGCAAGCAGCAGATTTACCCCACAAAGGGGAAGCACCTTTCAGGGGTCCTGGCCCTGGGACCCCCGCAAAGCCCACCCCATCCCACTGACACCACGGTGCCGTGGGCAGGAACGCGATGCTGGGAAGTGGGGCGGGGTGGCAGCGCAGCAGCCCTGGCATGCACCAGGACCAGTCCAGGCCCTTTGGACTCAGCAGCACTTTGCCCTGACTGCAAGGGGCACAGAGCAGCTCCAGGCACCTTCTCCCTCTCCAGGCCT
The DNA here is from genome assembly GCF_964188355.1 of Buteo buteo. Lineage (NCBI taxonomy): Eukaryota > Metazoa > Chordata > Aves > Accipitriformes > Accipitridae > Buteo > Buteo buteo. The sequence goes on from NC_134202.1 coordinate 1,008,649, forward strand.
TGCCCAGGGCAGTACCACTCCCACCCAAGAACAGGCCCAAGTCCGTTCCAACGCATAGCGCTGGAGCAGTCTCTGGCAAACCGGTGTGTGGCGAGCACAGGCAAGGCAGCACGACAGGAGTTACGGGGTCCTGGTGGCTTCATTACAAATCTACCCTCTGTCACAGTGCCTAGCAGAGCTCCCTTCGTTTCGAGGGAACCTGACGGTAACAAGTGGCTCCTGAAAGCTCCCTGAAAACTCATTTCCACCCAGACCTACTGGAACCAAGGCCACCTCCCTGCCACGCCGCCACCCTCTGGTCCAGCCTGTCCCTTGCATGCAAGGTTTTGCTCCTCCTCACTTTTAGGGTTTTCATGTGTCAGGCCCCTCCTGGGCCAGCACTTTCTAAGCTTCAACACGGAGACCCCCACTTGCCTTGCCGAGCTGCCCGTTGAGGGACGCAGGAAGGCAAATGCTCTCTTTTTGCCTTGAGACCACACCTGCCGCAGTGGAAGAGCTTTTCGTTATTACATGCATCATAGATGCCGAGAGATCCCTCCAACAGCAGCCACATTCAGCATCTCCCTGCCTATGCAACACCAGCCAGCAACTCGCTTCTTGCCTGCTGAAAGGCAGACGGCTGGTGGTAAACGATGGTGCCTCTGAGAGAGACAGAGCAGTCGGGTGACACCCAGATGGACAGCGCTGTCTCCTTGGCTCAGTGTTTTTCACAATGCCTGAACACTGGTTTGGCCAAGTGTTATCTTCCCTGCTCGGTTTTTAAGCGCCTGTAATGGCGTTTGGGACACAGCACCTCAGGGAAGATCACAGAATCTTAAAATGGTTTAGGGTTGGAAAGGACCTTTAAATGTCATCTAGTCCAACCCCGCTGCCATGAGCAGGGACATCTTCAACTAGATCGGGTTGCTCAGAGCCCCATCCAGCCTGACCTTGAATGTTTCCAGGGATGGGGCATCTACCACCTCCCTGGGCAACCTCTGCCAGTGTCTCACCACCCTCAGTGTAAAAAATTTCTTCCTTACATCTAGTTGGAATCTCCCCTCTTTAAGTTTAAAACCATTAACCCTTGTCCCATTGCTACAAGATGAGCGAGGTGCCAATCCTCCCTCTGCGCCCCTTCCACCAGCAAGGCAGAGCGTCCCTGCCCTAACCCAAACAGCCCTGCCTTTGTCACCACATCCTCTCGCACAGCCACGGCGCAACCTCCGGCAGCGGCTACGGCCATCACGCTCTGCCAACCCAGCTGCCCGCCCTCAAACCCTGCCTGCCCGGCGCTTGCCTGCACAAAGAGCGCTTTGACTGCGGCCAGCCCCGCCTTGGCGGGCTTCACAGCTGCGCAAACGGTCGTTCCACCCTAGAAGCGTGTTTTGGGGGGACATTTTTACCACAGAAGCCCGCCTGCTCCTCATGGACACGACACCAGCGGCTTCCCCACCTCAGTCTCCCCCTCAGGGGGAAGGGGACGCCGCGGCTGGGCGTACGACTCGCCTCACCTCGGCCGGCGGTGCCCTCGCTCTAACGGCAGCCCCGAGCGCCGCTGCCCGCCGGGGAAAGGGAGCGGCCCGGGCGGCGGCTGGGACCGGCCCGGCGCCCCCCAGCGACCGTTACCGACATTGTCCCTCACAGAGCTGCCGCTTCCCGCCCTTTTCTCCCTCATCACGGGGCTGCCGCTTCCCGCCCTTTTCTCACCCCTCAGGCTGCTGCCGCTTCCCGCCCTTTTCTCCACTCACGTTGCTGCCGATTCCCACCTTTTTTCCTTCCCTCACGCTGCTGCCGCTTCCCGCCCTTTTCTCCACTCACGTTGCTGCCGATTCCCACCTTTTTTCCTTCCCTCACGCTGCTGCCGCTTCCCGCCCTTTTCTCCACTCACGTTGCTGCCGATTCCCACCTTTTTTCCTTCCCTCACGCTGCTGCCGCTTCCCACCCTTTTTCCCTCCTCACGCTGCTGCCGCTTCCTGCCCTTTTCTCCACTCACGTTGCTGCCGATTCCCGCCTTTTTTCCCTCCTCACGCTGCTGCCGCTTCCTGCCCTTTTTCCCTCCTCAGGCTGCTGCCACTTCCCGCTCTTTTCTCCCCTCACATTCCTACTGCTTCCCACCCTTTTCTCACCTCTCACATTGCTGCTCTTTCCTGCCCTCCTTCTCCCGCCAGGCTGCTGCCACTTCCCGCTCTTTTCTCCCCTCACGTTGCTGCCACTTCCCGCCTTTTTCTTACCCCCAGGCTGCTGCTGCTTCCTGCCCTTTTATCCCCTCAGGCTGCTGCCACTTTCCACCCTTTTCTCCCCCTCACGTGGCTGCCACTTCCCATCCTTTTCTCACCCCTGAGGCTGCTGCCACTTCCCGCCCTTTTTCCCTCCTCACGTTGCTGCTGCTTCCTGCCCTTTTTCTCCCCTCACACTGCTGCAACTTCCCACCTTTTTCTCCCCTCATGGTGCTCCCGTTTCCCACCCTTTTCTCACCCCTCACGCTGCTGCTGCTTCCCGCCATTTTCTCCCCTCATGTTGCTGCCGCTTCCCACCCTTCTTCCCCCCTCAGACTGCTGTCACTTCCTGCCCTTTTCTCCCCTCACGCGCCTGCCGCTTCCCATCCTTTTCTCACCCCTCGGGCGCTTCCGTTTCCCGCTCTTTTCTCCGCTGATGTTGCTGCTGCTTCCCGCCTTTTTCTTACCCCTAGGCTGCCATCGCTTCCCACCCTTTTCTCCCCCCCATGCTGCTGCTGCTTCCCACCCTTTTCTCCCCTCACCTTCCTACTGCTTCCCGCCCTTTTCTCACCCCTCAGCCACTCTCACTTCCTGCCCTTTTTCTCCCCTCACTCTGCCGCTGCTTCCCGCCCTTTTCTCCCCTCGTGGGGCTGCCGCTTCCCACTCTTTTCTCCCACTCATGCTGCTGGCCATTCCTGCCCTTTCCTCCCCTCATGTTGCTGCCACTTCACACCCTTTTCTCCCCCCTCACTCTGCTGCTTCTTGCCTTTTTGCCCCCTTGTGCCTCTGCTGCTTCCTGCCCTTTCCCCACCTCGTGCTGCTGCTGCTTCCCTGCCTTTGGCTGCCTCCCCCCCCATGTTCCTCCCCCTAACAGATGATGGTGCAGGCTCCGTGCCAGTGGAACGTCCATACTGCCAAACGAGGGAAAGCGGAGGGCAGAGGCTGGCATCAAAGTTATGTGAGGGGGGTAACGGGTCTCTGACAAGAAGCAGAAAGCATTAGAGGGGCTGAGGGGGGGAAGGAGAGCAGTTGGCATTGGGTGGTGGTTTGGTGATGGTGATCGGTGATTTTGGGCATGGTGGGAGTAGGGCCCGTCAGGGTAAACTGGAGCCAGGAGGGAGACGTGGAAAGGCTCTGTGGTAGCCAGCCACGACCAAGCACGGGCAGATCCACGGACAAGAGCCGAGAGGAACGAGAGGCGCTGGCATGAGGAGGGGGAGAAGGTGAGCACAAGAGGGTTATGGGTGCATCTCTCTGGCAAGAGCCAGGTTCCCAGCCATCCCATGGGGCTGCCAGAAACTTGTTTGGTATTAAAGCAGCATTCAGTCACAGCAGTGTTTGTCAACTGGAGAAAACACCCCAGTCACCTTAGCAAACCCAGACCAGAAGGCTGCTCACCCTCCAGAGGGTTTGCACCACCTTGTTCCCCTTCTTCCCCTTGGGTGTGGGGTTACCTGGTCCACCACCGAGGGATCCCCTCAGATCCCATCCCTGTGCACGAAGACCAAGAGCCTCCATTTCAGACAGCTCCTGCTTGAGCTGAAATCCCCACAGAGCTGCGGTTCCAGGGGACTGCGAGTCTCCTGTGTTTTCCACAAAGCTTTTGTTTTGTTTTTGTTTTTTTGTTATCACTTTTCTTTTTAGCTTGCAAGACTTCTGTTAGGAGCTGTTGAGAAGCATTTTGTGGCCCGGATGTTCTGCAGCTCCTTCTGGACCGAGCAGCCTATTTGCAGGTGTGTTTACTAGCGGTGGATTTACGTGCATGTGTGTTTATTCCCCACTTTCTCCCCAGGATGGGAACTCATCTCTATACGGAGGAATTTCATGAAGGAGGAAATCACATAGGTAAGCTAGGGGAAAACAAGAGAAAGGAAACAAACAAAAAAATAACCAACCCCCAAAAAGCAGCAAAATTATAGATGATATATTACAATACAACTTAAAAAATTACTTACAAAACATTATACAGGCCGCCGGCTCAGCACCAGGGGGCACACCTCTGCTTTTTAAGAAAACTAAAAAGCAAAGACTGGTGCCCCTTTAAATTTCTTTTTATCGGACGGCACCAAGAAAATAATTCTTTACTTTTTTTTTTAATTATTTTTTCCTCCCCTCCCTCCTCCCCCAAGCACTGGGCTGGGTTAATATCCATGCAGAAATTCACTTCTTCGTTTTTTGGGGAAATCCAAAATTATGCTGCAGGGACCAGTATTGATGGTTGTATCCACTCCTTTAAATAATATAATTAATTTAAAAAATAAAAAACACAGTAAAAACACAACGTTCTTCTTCCTTACTTCCTTCCACGGGCTAGGGATAGACTTTGTCGGAGGCTTTTTAAACACGCCCTTTGTAAGAGGGGTGATTTGCAATGACTGGAGGTAGGACTGAGGACAGGGACTGGAACCCTTTTGAGCTAACGGGTGCAGCGGGGAAGAGAAGTAGCACCTTGATGGGAGAGGCAAGCTTTTTTCAAATTACTTAGCCTTGATTAGCAGAGTAGCAAAGTCAAGTGGCCACTCCACCTATATGTGTCAGGCTGGGCCAGACTGCAGAGCCCAGGTAGGTCGGTGCATTGTCAGGGGTGGATAGTGACTGTGGCTGTGGGGTTGCATACGAAGAGGGTAACGCTCCTGGGAACAGATATGTCCCCGGGTCCGTTCCCATCTGACCCCGAGAGACCGGCTTTGGAGCACGAGGGTTGCCGTGGTGCGAATCCACACACGCAGAGAGGTACGAGAGCTCTCTCGGTGCTAATCCCAAACACGTGCTAGCAGTGCTTGACCAGCCTGCCAGCGTCATCCCAGGCTTGCTTGCCACGTTAGGCTTTAAAACCCTCCGGCTCTCCAGGCAGAGAGCAAACTTGAGTACTGTTCCCTCTGCTTGATGGGTGTGCTCCTTGAGGGGTTCCCCCTGGGGTGGTGGGGGCCTGTGGGGGAACGTGGAAAATAAGCCCTGGGAATGCTGGGAAAGAGCAGTGGGATTCAGAAGAAGATACGGGGAAGAAGGGAGCACTGCTGGGCGCCAAGGGAGGTAGCCAGTGGATCTGTTAAAAATTTTCCTCTCTGTCTCTCTACATATTAAAATATAGATTTATTCTAAGCGTTAAAGTCTCTTTGGCATCTCTCCAGACCCTGGCCCCCATGGGGGTGGCAGCGGCGGCGTGTCGGTCTTGGTGCTTGTGGGCAGGGTTGGCACCTCGGCTCCTCACAGCAGCAGGTGGGTGACACGATGCGAGGGCGAGGCGGGTCCTGCTGCTTCGCTGCTCGGAGGCGGTGGGGGGATGCAAGGATGCAACGTTTGCCCCACTGGAGGCCAGGGTCTGGCAGGGAGGGTGACGGTTTGGTCCTAGCCGAGGAAACAGACTGGGCCCACCTCGAACCCGAACCTCTGGCCGGGCTCGCCGAAGTCCATGACGCGTACATCCAGCAGCGGGAGCTGCTCCAGGCGGGGCGTGCTCACTTCTAGCACCGTCCGGCTGGAGCCCTTTCGTGCCTGCAGGGGAGGGGAGGCAGGCGCATGGGTCAGGGGCTGGGGGGCACCAGGAGCACCAGTCTGGGACAGGCTCACACAGGACGAACCCTTCTCTTTCGTCCAGCGGCCTCTGCTACTCCAGCATTACCCAGGCTCAACCCTGGAGTGTCTCTTGTCCAGCCACCCCTTCTCCGTGGACCCTGGCATTTCACTGGATCATGTCTCACCAGGGCACCCTACTTACACTCATGGCACGCCCCAAGGGAGAGATCCTACCTTCTCTCAGTTCTTCCATCCCTCCATCTTAGTGTCTTCTAGTGCTTCCTCTCTCCTTGTTACCCATTTGTGCCTTCACCCATCCCTTTTTCTTCAACTTTCTCTCCCCGTGTCTCCTCCAGACCCCACGTACCTTGCATCCACTGACATCCCTGTCCCCACCGTCCACCTCTGCCCGCTCCCTTGCCGCACTCACCGAGCAGCCGTCCATCACAGCTTTGATGTAGGGGCTGGTGTCATAGCTGATCTCCTCCTCGTTGGCAGCCAGGAAGCGGAGGGCATGCTGGTGGTCCCTGGAGATGGTGCTGTGCCAGGCCACCGAGCGGTGGCAGTGGAAGGTGAAGTTCTGGCGGGCAGAGATGCTGAGGAGCCGTAGGAAGGTCAGCTGCACCACGCCAAGGGGCTGGCTCTCCGAGTCCATGTAGGAGAACTGCAGGACCAGGACATGAGTTAATGGGGGCTGATGACCAGAGGCATGTGAAAAGTGGGGTCTGCTGGGATCTAGACCATCCCGGATGAGACAGCTGGGGAAGGGAAGATGTTCAGAAAGGCTGACAGCTTCAAGGTCACGTGGGAGATGCTTCTCTTTCTCCTTAGAAACGGAGAGGAAGAGAGGCATCCAGCCACTCCTGAGACAGCACCGAGGTAAGCGGCTGGGGACACGCTAAGAGTGTTATAGGAGAGGGCAACAAAACTGTAAGTCAAAGCGCGAGCAGGGCGCCTGGGAAAGACAGGGGGGCTTGCCAGGGGCCATGCGGGACCGACACACGGGCCGGCATTCTCAGACCACATCCTTCCTGGAAGAGGAGGGAGACTACCTGCAGGGAACGCATCCTTGGGGCCTCACCCATCAGTGCCACAGGGGGCTCAGCCCACCCCCGCGAGCTATGTCCTTACCCTGCTGCCCTCCTGGAACTGACTGAACCACCGCTGGGGCACCTCCTCTTCCCACGCCGACATCTTCACCTGGAAGAGGAGAGGCAGCCATGAGCGAAGTGGGGAGCACCCCATGCCGTCCTCTTCTCATGGCCGATCCCCCCTACCCTGCCTCCCAAGACTGCGCTGGGACCCCACGTGCCAAGCTGCCCCTGGCTTCGCTCACCTCCTGTACATCCTTGCTGGGAAAGACGCAGGTCTCCCCGCCTGCTGTGAAGTTGCAGTAAACCTTGAAAGAGTCTCGAGCGCAGCCCTGGTTGGGGTCAATCCAGTACTCACCTGCGCAGGGAGGAGAGGGGTCAGCACACGGGGGCGGTGCTGCTGCCCTAACTGCCACCCTTCTCCCCCTGCCACCGGCACGGCTCACCGTCAGGCAGGCCTGGGTGGCTGAGCTGCAGGTCCTGGCAGGTGCGGGCAGGGTTGTCCCGGGTGCCCGTCGGGCGCCGCAGCCCCTCGATCTCCTGCTTGAGGGAGTTGAGGGAGCCGAAGATCTCCTCCATGCCGTCGGCGTAATCGCGAGCCGCCTGGTCGGCGGCCGCTCTCTCTCCATCCTCGCCCTCCTCCTCATCCACCAGCTTGCTGGCGTCTATGGAGCGCTTGCTCTTCTTGGGCAGCTGGATCGGCAGGGGCTGGATCACCTCCCCGGGGGGGCCCTGTGGCAGGCACAGCATTGTCAGCACCCAAGCACAGGGGGCTGTGAAGCCCCCCACTCCTCAGGGCCCCAACCATGCCGTGCTCAGGCTCTGAGATAGGAGACATCCCTCCACATCCATTCCTGGGTGTCGTTTTACCTACCTACATCCCCCCCCCGCGTCATCCCTTCCCTGGTGCCAACGCTTGAGCCACTCACCGGGTGTCCAGGGGGTCCTGGGGGTCCACGTTCACCTTTGGGTCCTGCTTGGCCCTAGAGGAAACAGACACTCACGGATATCAGCCTTGGGAAGGACTGAAGGTGGTGGCAGGGTGGGGGCACCGGCTCGGCACTTTACCATGGCTCCCTTGGCACCTTTGGGACCAGCTGGGCCCTGCAAAGCAAGACCAGGTCCTGTCAGTGACCGGCGCTGGCACGGTGGGGTGGGGAGACAGCAGCCCCCCACAAACACAGGGAGGGAAACTGGAAGCCCAGGTGCAAGAACGAGCGAGGGGGAGCGAGCATCAGGGCTTGGGGAGGGAGGGATGTGGGGTGGGCAGCACGTGGGGGGCACTCACGGGAAGTCCAGGGGGGCCAGCGGGGCCGATGGGTCCAGTAGCACCAGGGATCCCCTACATGACAGGAGAAGAGCAGAAACCGGCGTGAGGAAACTGCGACAGCCCCATTCCCACCTCCCCCAGCACCCTGCAGGACTCCCCACTCCCAGACCCCCCCCCCAGGTTGCCCCCTGCCCCTGCTTTTACAATCCCCACCTGTGTGGACCCCTCCAGACCACAACCCTGTCCTCATCCCCCCCAGGCTCCCCCATTTTGCAGGCCCCCGCACTCACAGTTTCTCCTTTCTGCCCTGTGGAGCCCTGGGGGCCAGGGAGACCTCGGTCTCCCTTCTCCCCCTGCTCCCCTGGGGGTCCGATCAGGCCGATGAGACCAGGGTGGCCCTGGGGAGACACAAGAGGAGATCAGCACGCAGCCGCAAACAGGGATTTGGTGGGTTCCCAGGTGGGGCACAGCACTCAGGGGACACATAGGAACCAGCCTGCCCAGTGCTGGCTGCCCAGCGAGGTTTAGGGTCTTGGGCCCCCAAGTGTGGGGCATGCCCCACACCGGGGTGCCACAGTCCCCGACTTGTGTTGGTGACCCAGAGCACGGGTCGCTTGCTGCACCTCCCTCACCTTCTCTCCTTTAGCACCGGTGTCACCTTTGAGGCCGGGGAGACCCGGGGGACCCTGCAGAGGTACACAGGAGATGTGGGGAGCATAAAGTGGGGGACCCCTCCTTGGGGTGCCACAGCAGGGGAGAGGGGACCACACTCACCACTGGTCCTGGGGGTCCAGCTTGGCCTGTGGTCCCCGGTTTGCCTTGTTCTCCCTGCGCAGGCGAGAGGACAAAGTGAGCCTCTCCGGTCCGGAGTCGGTGCCGCCAGTGGCGGCGCGCACCCCGGGCAGCCCCCCGTGAACTGCGGGCACGACGAGAAGTCCCAGCCCCCCTCCCGGGGTGACGGTCAGACCCTTGCCGCTCTTCTGCCCTGTGCCAGCAGACCCCGCTGCGCTTTCACCCCGAGCACGGGACCCTGGTGCCCTGTCACCGGGATGTCAGCACTTACCACTGAGCCAGGCAGACCTCTGAGGCCATCGGGGCCCTGCTTTCCAGCAAGGCCCTGGGGACCCACGGGACCCGTCTTGCCAGGAGCACCCACTGCACCCGGTTCTCCCTGTGGGGACAAGAGCCGGATGAGGCCGATCCTGTATGCGGGCGCACGGAGCTCGGCAGCGCCGCTGGGGTCTCCTCACGGGGCATCGCTGGACCCCAGCGTGGGGGGGGGGGGGGTTCCATCAAATCACTCACCTTTGCGCCCTTCTCACCCTGACGCCCTTCAGGGCCGGGGGAACCGGCTGGGCCCTGCGGAGAAGAGAAACAGGGCGGTGAGGGACAGGGACATCCAGGCACGGGTGGCACGGGATGTGTCACAGGCAGAGCTGGGCTCACCCAGCGCTTACCCTCTTCCCCAGGGGACCGGGAGGACCGTTCTCGCCTGTCGGACCCGGTGAGCCCTACGGAAGGAGAAGAGAAAGAAGTCGAGTGAGCTGGCCTTGTCCCAGAAACGGGACGGAGAGGAAGGCAAGGAGGAGGATCCCGTGCCACGTGAGGAGCACCCAGAGGGATGGGAGGATCCCAGGACCAGGGAGACCAGATCCAATGGCTGCGGAAGGGAGGACAGGCTGGGGTCCCCACACCCCAGTGGTCCCAAAGCAGTGGGGTCAATCCGTTCCCAAACCTCGCAGGGGGTTCTGCTTGACATGTCCCCCCAGGGCAATGGCGAGAGGGTGACACACCGGAACGGGGCACTCACCGGCTCTCCGGGCTCTCCGTCCTCCCCACGCTCGCCCTTGGCACCATCCTGGCCCTGTCGGGAAGAGAAAACCTGGAGTCAGCAGGAGACCCCCACACACACCCCCCACCTCTGAATCCCAACCCTATTCCCAGGGAAGCCCCCTCCAGTGGTGGGAGAAGCCCGGAAGGGGTGGGATGTGACACTCACCCTAGGACCCATTTCACCTGGGGGTCCGGGGTCACCTGGAAAGCCAACGGGACCCTGAAACAGAGAGAGCTGCTAGCCTCAGGGGACCCCAGACCTCCACCCCAAGGGGTCCCAATGCCTTCCCGGAGCAAACCTCCCTCCCCGTGTCCCCCGCATCCCGGGGGGGGGACATGACACTCACGGGGTTGCCCTTGGGTCCATCATCGCCGGGGGGCCCTTTCCCTCCAGGTGGTCCTGCAGCACCGGCAGCTCCGGCTTCTCCTTTCTCCCCTCGCTCTCCTCGCGGGCCCTGCAGTGCAAGGTGGGGACAGCAGCTGGCAGGAGCAGCTGGGGGACGGGGACAGTTTGGGGGGTGTCTCTGCTGTCACTCACCTTGACTCCTGGCTCCCCTTGGATTCCCGGGGCTCCCGATTCACCGGGGTCCCCCTGCAACAAGAATAGAGAGAAGTCAAGCCCCCCCCCCCAAGTGCCACCCTCTCCCCGCTCTGGGTTCAGTCCCTCGTCCCGCAGCACCATGGCCTCACCCCACCTCCGCACCCCAATAGTGCGGCTCCTGTCCCCGTCCCAGTCCCCCCCCCCGGTCGTGAGCCCCGATGTCCAAGGACGTACCTTCTCACCAGGAGGTCCCAGGTTCCCAACGCCTCCGGGGGGTCCCTGGGGTCCCTATGGGGTGGGGGGGTGGGAAAGCAGAGCCGGTCACCCCAGCATCCCACATGGGGAAGGGTAGGGGGGGCAACGGGGGGAAAGCGGGGTCACTTACATCAGCTCCAGAGGGTCCAGCTGGGCCACGGGGACCTGGGGGGCCAGGTGGGCCCTGGGAGGGAGGGGGGAGAAAGCACAGAGTGAGAATGTTCCTGGGATACCCCCCCCCAGAGTGACACGGGGCCAGGGTGGGGGGGCAAGGTCACTTACCATGGGGCCCACGTCACCCGTTTCACCCTTCTCACCAGCCGGACCCGGCAACCCCTGGAGTGAGAGAGAGAGCATTAACAAGGCGGGGGGGGGGGGGGGGGGCATAGCGGGTGATGGGGGGGCAGATGTGGGGCACTGGGTGGTGGTGGGCAAACAGCAATGAATATGTAAATGAGGGGGCACATCTGGATGCAACAAGTGGGAGGTGCAGACAGCCGGGGCACAGCTGGATGGGGATAGGTGGGCGGGGGGGGGGGGCACAGATTCCAGCTGGGCACCCAAACCCCCAGCCCCTTCTGGGCATGTGTGTGTGCGTGTCGTCGTGTGTGTCCCCCCCCCAGACTGGGGACAGGCAGGACGGGTGCAGTGGCACTGCCCCAGAGTGAGGGGATGGCTGTGGGGTACTGGGGGGGGGGGGGGGGCTGCTCACCTGGAGCCCGATGGGGCCGGGGGGGCCATTGAAGCCCCGCGTCCCCTCGTCGCCCTTGGCCCCGAAGTGTCCCTGGGGACCTCTGGCACCCGGTTCCCCGTCGGCACCCTGCAAGGTGGGAAGGAGGGTCGGCCGCCGCTCGCCCCTGGGGACCAGACCCGAGGACAGCGACGTCTCCTCGCCGAGACCGTCCCCTCTCCTCGGTGTGACCCCAGGGGTGACACAGGACACCCCCCCCCCCCCCCTTTTTTTGCATCGTGCCCCCAACCGTGGCGGTTGCCCTGCCTCCGGGATACGCACGGCTGCTCCGGGCTGCCCGACCGACCCGATGGGCCCAGGGGGACCAGGAGGACCCTGCGAGGGAGGGAAGGGGTCAGCGAGGCTGGGACAGCCCCGGGGGACAGTGGGGACAAGGTCTGGGGTGAGGGGGGGGGACACCAGTCACACTCACGTGCTCGCCCTTATTGCCTTTGCTGCCCTTTTGTCCTGGCTCGCCCACCTCACCCTAGGGAGGAGAAGGAGGGTGCTCAGCTGCTCAGCGGTGACGGGGGGGGGACACACGGGGACACCAGGGCAGGGTCAGACCTCACCTTGTCACCGTCCTCCCCAGGACCGCCGGGGGGGCCGGCTGGGCCAGGTAAACCCACAGGACCCTGAACGCCATCGCGGCCAGCAGGACCCATGGGGCCCTTCTCACCCTAGAGGGATAGGAAAAGGGGGGGGGGGGGTGAGGGGTGCAGGCACCCACCCCCTCGCACCCCTCCCGGACCCACCGCCTCTCCCTGCGGGATGCCAGCGGGATGTCCCCGAGCACTCACGGGAACTCCTTTCTCTCCGGCGGGGCCTGGTGGTCCTTGCGGTCCCGGTCGTCCTGGGGGGCCAACGGGACCACCTTGTCCCGGACCACCTCTCTCCCCAGGAGACCCCTGGGGAAAGATGGAGGGTGGGGGGTCTCAGCCCGAGGAGAGCCGTGGGGCCGTGGCGAGCAGGACACCAGGGCTCATGGAGGGGGGAGACACTCACTGCGGGTCCTGGGGGTCCCGCCGGTCCCTCGTTGCCCTTCAGCCCCGGGCCACCCTGCAAGGAAGGGGGGGGGCGTTGTCGGTGTGATGCTGCTGGGGGTGAGGGGTGGGTGGGCTGGGGGTCCCAGCTGAGCCAAGGACGGGATTTACTCACCGGGGTGCCAGGCAGACCCCGCTCACCGGGGAAACCCCGTAAGCCGGCAGGACCGTCCTTCCCAGGGGAGCCAGTGGGGCCGGGGTCTCCCTACGGTGCAAGGGGGTGAGATGGGGGGGGGGGGTCCACGCCCCGGTACCCCATCCCACTCGCCGGGGACTGCAACGGTGCCCACAGCCCCTTCCCACCCTGACCCACCACCCTCCCACCGTCTCACCTTGGTGCCCTCCTTGCCGGATGGTCCCGGTAACCCTTGTTCTCCTGGGGGGCCGGGGGGGCCCGGGTGGCCTCTCTCCCCCATGGGGCCAGACTCACCAGCAGCACCCTGGCACGTAGGGGGGGGAGCAAGGGTCAGTGCAGCCCCTGGGGGGAATTGGGGACCCCCCCCGTTCACCCACACAAAAAAACCCCCATGAGCTCACCTGGGGTCCCACCACCCCGGGGGGGCCAGGGGGGCCGGTCTTGCCTTGGAAGCCCTGGAGGAGAGATAAAAAAGGGTCGGGGGGCGAGTTTCAGCACCAGGAGTAACTTTTGAGTAAGTCAAGAGTAGCCTGGGAGTAGCAGCGCGTCCCTGAGGAGGGACGGAGGAGGGGGGGGTGAGGAGGGAGTGGGGGGGGGGGGTTGGGGACAAGCGGAGGGGACAGGAGAGCGGCTCGAGGGGCAGCATGGGTGTCAGCACAGTGAAGGGGGGGGGACTTCTTACGACTTCTCCTCGCTGGCCGGGGTGCCCGGGGAGCCCGTCCTTGCCGGGGGGGCCCTGCGGGGAGAAGAGCAGGGGGTGAGCGGCACCGGGGACGCCCCACGGGTGGGGTGGGGGGGTGGGGGAACCCCACTACTTACGGGGGGTCCTTTGGGTCCCGGGAAGCCGTTGGGACCCTGCGGTCCTGGCAGACCCTAGAAGGGAGAAGAGCGGGGTTACGGCACGCAGGGGACGGTGCTAATTAACACAGAGCTCGTTAGCAGAGCATCACCGAGCCCCCACCCCCAGCATGAGCGTTGTGCGCCGGGGGTCTGGGGGACAGTAGGCACTGGGGGGGTGGTCACAGAGCCCGGCACAGGCACGGTGGCCGCAGGGTGGGTGGCTGGTGAGGATGGCACCAGGGGACACCAGCTGGGACCCCCCCTAAATCCAGAGACACCCCCCCCCCCTAAATCCAGACCGGGACACCCACTTACCCGTTCACCCGGGGGGCCGTGGGGGCCGTCGCTGCCAGACGTGCCCTGGGGAAGCGAGGAAGGGGAGAGGTTTTGGGTGCCCAGCAGGTGACCGGCTCCGGCGCACTTCGGTGCCAGAGCCGCCCCACGCGTGTGCGATTGCACACGCACAAGGGTTTGGGGTCACCCCAGACCCCCCCCCAAAACTGACCTTCGCCCCTGACTTTCCAGTGGCTCCTCGTGGTCCTCGCTGGCCCCTGGGACCCTATGGGGTGGGGGGGGTGACGGATGGTTTATCAGCCCCCCCCACATACACAGGGAGCCCCCCCACCCCACAGATTGGGGGGCGCTGGGTCCCCCACTCCCAGGGGGCTGGCTGCAGAACACCCCGGGGGGGGGGAAAGCACAACCCCCCCCCCCTTAACCGTGTCCCATACTCACCGTGGGGCCACGCTCGCCCCTGGGCCCCGATTTGCCAGACAGACCCTATAAGATAGAGCACTTCAGTGACACGATGAGGGGGGGGGGGACAGGGCAAGGACCCCCCCCCCAGCATTTGTGCGTCCCCTCTGCTTCACGGCTGGTCCTTGAGGGGGGGACACACGTGAGTTTAGGGGGTGGGGGGGTCACTCACCCGTGCGCCCTTCTCGCCGTTGCTGCCTGGGAATCCGGGGAAACCTTGCGATCCCTGGGGATGGAGAGGAGTTGGGGTGAGCGGTGATGGGGGGGCGTGGGGGGGGGATGTGGGGCAGCCCCATAGCCGCCATACTTACCTTGGGACCCTGACGGCCCGGGTAGCCAGGCAGGCCTGGCACTCCCAGCTTCCCCTGTGGGAGACAGACGTGACGGGGGGGGTGTCACGGGGTGCCCACGGGGGTCTTCGCTGGCCCCTGTGGCAACGGCATGCCACCCCCCCCCCCACCCCTCGCCGCCACGGCCGTGTCCCCTCACCTTCTCTCCGACCAGCCCGATGGGACCGGGGTCACCGGTGGGTCCCGTCCGCCCCTTGGGACCTTCGGGTCCGTCCTCACCCCGGGAGCCCGGCACGCCGACTTCACCCTGCGGGAGATGCCAGGGTGGGGGGCATCAGGGTGGTCCGACCGGGGCAGCAGCCCTTGGGGGGGGATGTCAGGGAGCCCCCCCCTGTGCACCTACCCGGTCTCCTTTGACGCCCATGTCCCCCTTGAAGCCAGGGAAGCCTTCCTCGCCCTGCGGAAGAGGATGAGGATGGAGATGCTGGCATCGAGGCGCAGGGGACGGTGACGCAGCCCGACTGCTGGCCGGGGACCACCGCACCGCCGGTGGGGTGGAGTGGGGGGGTACGAGGACGGACACCCACCTTCTCACCCTTGTGTCCTTTCAGCCCCCGGATGCCGTCCACTCCCTAGGGAGAGAGGAGCGGGGTGACCCCCGGCACGAGAAAGCGTCACGGCTCCGGATTCCTCCCCGTTTTTTTTCCCCCCCAAAAAGCGGTGTTGGCCGATATCCACTGGCCCCAGCTCCCCCCCCCCCAAAAAAAAAAATCAGGTACTGACCTTCACACCGCGTGGGCCTGGGTAGCCGATGGGTCCCTGGGGACCCGAGGGGCCCTGCGGAGGGAGGGGGAGGTTTGTACCGTGGGCCAGGGGACATTTGGGGGGGTCACCCCCCACAGACACGGGGTCGGGGCTGCCTGTTCCCCCCCCTGGGGTGGGGGGGCAAGAGAGGGGCAGAGCCTGGGGAGGGGGGGACGCGTGGTGCGTTACCTGGTTGCCCTTGGTGCCAGGGGGTCCCTCCTTCCCGGGGTGGCCCTGGGGACAGAAGAGGGGACAAGGGGGATGAGGAGAGAGCGTGAGACGGGGCACGCAGCCATGTGTGTGTGTGTCCCCCCCGCCACCCCCCCGGACCCACAACCAGTGCCTTTGGTTGTCCAGACTGGGGGGGACAGTGGGGTCAGACGTGGCCGGAGCATCCTTCGGATGCTGGCTGCATCCCTGCCCGCAGGGCATGGGATTGCGGGGGGGGGGGGGGGGGGACGGGGACGGGATGGGGGGACAGGGACAGTGCCCAGGAGTGGGGTGACACTGTCCGGGTGTGATGGGGGGGGGGTACTCACAGGGGGTCCGTCGGAGCCAGGCATGCCGGGCAAACCCGGTTTCCCTTGGGGACCCTGCGGAGACAGAAACCGGGGTGAGCACCGGCAGCGAGGGAGGGGAGCAGCCTCATGTGTTCCCCCCCCCGCCCCCCGCCACTCCCAGTTCCCTTCACACCCCCCCCAGGTTCAGGACCCAGCACCCACCTTCTCTCCAGGAGGTCCCATGGCACCCTGTGGTCCTGGGAGACCCTAAAACACAGAGATGGGGGGGGGGGGGGGGGCGAGTGTTACCTCCCTGTGCCCCCCTACTCCCACCAATGGGGCCCTCCCCCATCGTGCTCCAGGGGGGAGGGAAGCTGGGGGTGGTCCGGCTGCTGGCTGAAATGGGGGTGCTCACCTGCGTTCCTGGGGTCCCCTGCTGACCAGGGGGTCCGGGCTCCCCTTGAGGCCCCTGGAACAGTCAGAGACGGCGGGTCAGTGCTCGAGGACCCCACTGGGGACACGCCGGTGTCCCCAGTGGGACACGACTTGTCCCCGGGGGGGGGGGTATCATGGTGGGGACGGGCACCCCGCAGAGGGACGCTGGGGGGACACTGCTGCGGGGAAGCTCACGGCACCCAGGTAGGATGAACTGCCCCCCCCCCCCAACTCACCAGGTTCCCCTTGGGACCGACGGGACCGTCCATGCCACGCACACCCTGCGGAGGAGACGGGTGCTGAGGTGGGGGACACAGGGCACAGCGGGTTTGGGAGGGGACGGGGACGAGGGTCTTACTACGGCACTTACCGGGGGGCCGGGGATTCCTGGGGGGCCTTTGGGGCCGAGCAGCCCTCTGGGTCCCTGCGAGGGCAAATGTGGCATTAAGGGGGCACCCAAGGCGGGGGGGGTCTTTTCTCCCCAAGGTGGTGGGAGTGTGATGTCCCCCCCACCCCAGGATCGCGGCGACATCCCGGCAGGGCCCAGCGGGGCCGTGGCACTGCTTCGTCCCCCCTCCTCAACCTCCGCAAGACACCCCCCCCCCACCGTGGGTGCAAGACCCCGTACCGCTTCTCCGGGGAGTCCTCGGGGTCCCACCTCTCCGTCGTCACCCTGCGGAGGGACAAGGGGGGCCATAAGCGGGGCCAGCGGGCGATTGAGGGGGGGTCCAGGCTGTCCCACCCCGGTGGTCCCCACACCACGAGCCACTCACCCTCTCGCCATCCTCACCGGGGGGTCCCGGCATCCCCTGCGAACCAGTTTCACCCTACGGGACAAAAAAAAAAAAACCAACAAAACAACAAAACCCCGGGTCAACCGGCGGGTACGGTTGTGCCGCGATGGTGCCAAGGGGGTGTGACGGGGTGGGGTGGAGCGGGGGGGGTGGGTGTCGGCGCGGTGGGGGGGCGCGGGTGTCAGCAAGGTAAAGGGGGTGTTGAGCGACGTCGAGGCGGCGTGAATGCGCCCAGTGTGCGCCGTGAATGGGGGCTCTGTGCCGGCCGGAGGCGGTTGGCGGCGGCGGGAGCCGCGTGTTTGCTCAGGCCGCGGTTTACGGGTGCAGCCGGTGACGGGGTCCCGGGGAAGAAGGAGGAGCGGGGGGGGGTGTGTGGAAATGTGGGTACCCCCCCAAGCCAGGGGGAGAGGCAGCGGGGTGGGCGGGCAGGAGCCGGGGGGGTAATCCCGGGAATACCGTCCTCCCGGCGACTCACCCGGTGGCCTTTGTCACCCGGTAGCCCCGGCAGTCCATCGAAGCCGCGGTCGCCCTTTTGGGGGGGGGGTTACAGAGATGTCACCGAGGTGCCGCCCCTCGGAATGGGGGGGGACGACACCTCTAGGATGCTCCCCGGGATCAGCCGCAGCCAGGATCTGGGATCAGACCCCCAGAGCGGCGCTGCCCCCCCCCTCGCCCCCATCTGTCCCCACCCCATGGAATCGGTTTGTTCAATCCAGGATCCATTCCCGCTCCCATCCCGGCTCTGATCCCACGGGATTCTTGTATCCCAGTCCGCCGTGGGGCTGCCAGCCCGGTGCTGGGGGGGGGGTGTGTGTCCCCAGCAGAGCTGTTCTAGAACATGGGTGGGCACCCAAGGATGCTCCAGGTGGGGGGGGGTCCCCAACGCTGGCTCGGGAGCATCCCGGCCGTTACCTTAACGCCGGGATCACCGGGCATTCCCCGTGCGCCATCAGCTCCCGGTCGGCCCTGATGGATACAGAGGGGGTGAGGGTGGGGGGCACAGACACCCCCACCCCCCCAAAATCTCCTCCCAGCCCCCCAACTCACCCTCCGGCCAGGCTTTCCCGGGGGTCCAGTCAGGCCCTGAGGACCTCGGGGACCCTGCAGAGAGGAAGGGCAGAGTGTTAACGAGGTCCCGGATAACGAGGTGTATGAGGCAGCGTTTTGGGGGGGGGGTGTCTGCTCACCCCTCCCCTGTTCTTGGGGCTCACCTGAGGGCCAAAGTCTCCAGACTCCCCCTTCATGCCGGTGCTGCCGGGCTGCCCCTGCGAGGAAGAGTGGGGTGGGGGGCAATCACAGGGGTTCTCCGCCCCCCCCCCCCCCAATCCCACACCCCCTCCCCAACCCCACAACCCCCCCTTATGCTCCCCATCCCCAAATTCCACCGGGACGCTGATACCCACCATGGGTCCGGGACGGCCGGTGTACCCCATGGGTCCAGGGGGGCCCCGCAGGGCCAGCTGGGGGGGGGGCAAGAAGGAGAGAGGGGGGGTTATTCCTCACTTGGGGAGGGGGGGATATAGGGGCAAAACCAGGGCGGGGGGGGTACCGGGTGCAGGATGCAACCCCTGGGCATCCCCAGGTTCAGCATCGGTGGGGTGCGAGCAGCACCCATCAGAGGGTCTTAGGGGTGGGGGTCTCCCATGAGCCTCCCCCCCCCCCCAAAAAAATGCTGATATCCCCCCCCTCAACTTACCCGGGCTTGCTGCAGGATGGCCTGAGCCTGCGCCTCCTGCGCGGCCACCACCGGACCCTTGTCCCCGCCACTGCTCCCGAAGCGGAACTGGGATGGGAAGACGGTGAGAATGGGATGGTGATGGGGGGGGGCCTCCCCAAAACTGGGGGGGTGGGGGGAAGCCATCCCATCACCCCTTACCCAGCTGCTCTGCCCCACTCACCGGCAGCATCATGGAGGTGCCGGGGGGTCCGGGGGTACCGTCGGAGCCGGGGAGGCCAGCACGGCCAGGGGGACCCTGTTGGGGACAGGTTGGGGGGGGGTGTCAGTGGCATAAGGGGGGGGGGACCAATGCCACCATGGAGGTTTTCAGAGGGACCCCCCCCCCCCCAAGCCCGTACTCACCCTCTCACCGGGCTCTCCCGGGGCTCCTGGGGGTCCCTGCGTCCCCGGTGGTCCCGACATGCCCTGTGGGGGGGGGGAAGACCAGAGACATGGGATGATGGTGGCACTGGGGGTGGGGGGGGGCACAACGAGGTGCTACCACCCCACCCCATAGCATCACCCAACAGGGGGGGGTCTTACCGCAGGTCCCTCGGGACCGGGGGGTCCCTCCACCAACATGCCCTGTGGGAGGAGAAGGGGGGGGGTTTAGGGAGACAGCGGGTGGCCCTGGGGTGGTGTCACCGGCCAGGGGGGGGGGGGGGACACTACAAATTGGGGGGGGGACACACGTGACGGGGACACACACGTACCGGTTCGAGGACGGCAGGCTCGCCCTTCTCGCCCTTGTAGCCCCTGACGCCGCGCGCAGCCTGGGGGTGGCAGACATGTAACCCCCCCCAAGAGGGACCCGTCAGTGCAGGGCACCCCAGGGACCCCGCGTCCCATGTCCCCCCCCCCCCATCCCGCAGCCAACCCCGCCGTGGGGGTCTCTGCCCCGTCCCCCCCCGCTGACATCCCCGTTAACGCAGCCTTAATCAAAACCCAAATACACCCCCCCCCCCAAAAAAAAGGGTCAGGAAGGGGGAGGGGGGATTTAGAAACTGGGGGGGGCACAACACCCCCAGTTCAAATCCCAGTCGTCCCCCCCCGAGATAGCAGTGTTGGGGGGGGGTGTGAAATTACCTCCTCCCGCAGCGGTAGCACCACCGTTAACTGGTGGGGGGGGAGCGGCGAAGCACACAGGGGAAAAAGGGGGGGGGGGCGGTGATGATGTCACAAGCGGCCTGAGTGACATCACACCCTAAGCAAGGGTGAGGGCATGCTGCGGGGACAAATGGCGGGGGGGGGGGGGAGGACGACGCCGACACGCGTGGGGCAGAGCCAACACCAGGGAGGGGACGAGACGGACGGACGGACGTGGAGACAGGACGGACGGACGTGGAGACGAGCCAGGACGGACACTCAGGACTCCCCCCCCCCATTCCGCCCCCCCCCCCCCCCCCCCCAACTTACGCCCAGCTCCTCAGGGTGGTCCGTATAGACGTACTCATACGCCCGGCTTGGACCCCCATCCTCATCCTCCTCCTCCTCCTCCTCCTCCTGCCGCCCCGACGGCGGGGTGATGGGCACCCCGAGGAGAGACGGCGTTAACGGGCGCACAGTTGGACGGGGAGGGGGTGAATAACCCCCCCCACCCGCTACCCCACTGCACCCCCCCCAACCCCGTCCCACGGCGGGGACCCCAGGGTCCGGGGTGGGTGTCGTGTCCCCCCCCCACCGGCTGTTACCTGCGTCGGCCCCGTCTCCTCCCAGGAGGCACCGTCGGGGTCCCGGGGGGGCACCGGGGCGTAATCCGGATACGCGGTGGCCCCCCAAGGCTCCTCCGTGGGGGGTAGCC
Source organism: Buteo buteo (assembly GCF_964188355.1). NCBI lineage: Eukaryota > Metazoa > Chordata > Aves > Accipitriformes > Accipitridae > Buteo > Buteo buteo. The sequence goes on from NC_134202.1 coordinate 1,029,199, forward strand.
CCCCATCCTGGGTGGGGGGGGGGAGGAGGTAGGGAGGGGGAGAGGTCATGGGAGAACGGGCGAAAACGGACGGACAGACGGACAAGCGAAGCGATGGAGGATGGAGACACGCAGCCAAGGCGGGGCGGGGGCGGGGGGGGGGGTTAGTAGGTGGCTCCCCAAAAACGCACCCGGATCGTTTTGGGGGACAAAGCGATCGCAGGGTGGGGGGGGTGTGAGTGACAGAAATAAAGGTGGGAGATGACTGGCTGGAAAGGGCCCCCTCCATCTTTCCAGCGCTCCCCCCACTTTATTTCCATCGCCGGGACGTCACCGAGTGGCCCCGTGGCAGGACGGACGGACGGACGGACGGACTCGGGATCGTTCTCTACCTGCTGGTAGCTGTTGCCTTGGCTCCTGACCCCGTTCCCGAGGGGGGGGCTCAACCCCATCTTGCTGTTTTCGGGGGGACCCCCATTCCCGGGATGGTTCCCGGGGGATTTCCCCTTCCCGGGGGATTTGCCGTAGGCGGGTGCCGTGTTCATCATCCGTTGTTTTTTCAGGGTGCCGGCCCTGGGGGGGCCCTTGGGGTTGGGGCCGGGGGGGTTCTAGCTCCCGGAGCGGTGAGGAAGAGGACGGCGGCAGCGGCGATGAAGAGGCGGCAGCAGCGACAACACACCCACACACAAACCCACCCGGGGGGGAGCAATTTGGGGGGGGGGGGGGGGAAGACAAAACACAAAGCACCCAGTGTGAGGTCCCCAGGGATGGCACGAGTTGGGGGGGGGGGGGGAGACACAACCCCTGGGTGCAGCATCCCCCATGCACCCCCCCCCCCCACACCCCCCCCATTGCCTTCCATGCTCCTGCTTGGGGGGGGGACACGCATGACTGTGACACAACTGGGACGGACAGACGGACGGACAAACGGACAGACAGGGCCCTGCCCGCTGTTACCTCTTCAGGGACCCCCCCCGGGGGGGGCCCATCCTCACTATTAGTGTAGTAGTAGGGGTACTCGTAGTACTCCACAGCCTCCTCGGAGTACTTGGGGGGGGGGGGATATGACACACGACGATGGGGGGGGGGGGGGCGAGAAGAAGCAAATGTCACCGAAACGCAGCCATTATCGGGGGGGGGGGGGACACACCGGGGACGTGTCATGTCCCCCCCCCCCCCCCACCGCAACCCCATCCCCTTTACAGGGGTTAAACCCACCCTGGAGTAAATACCCCCCCCCACCCAAGGAGAAGCGTGTCCCCCCCACACACACCTCCTGCCGCTGCCGGGGGGGTTCCTGCGCCTGGGGGCCGCCGGCCGCCGTCGCGGCGCAGCTGGGACCGTAGTGCTCGCAGTAGTCGAACGCCGCTTGCGGGTCGGGGGCGACGAGCAGCTGCTGGATGTCACCCTGCGGGGACACGCGGTGACGAGGAGGGGGGGGGCGTGGGTGAGATGGGGTGACACCCCCCCCACACACACACCCCCCTTTCCCCCCAAGCCCCCCCCGACCTGGAAAACCTCCTCGTCGAGGATACGGGTGCCGAAAACGGTGATGCCGCGGGTGTCAAGGACGGGCCGGGCGCTGCGGGGAAGGGGTCGCGTCTCCCGCTGCCGACAATCCACCAGCAGCGTCACCGACCGCCGGCTGACGCTCAGGGCCACCCGGTGCCACCTGCGAGGACACGAGGAGGTGGGTACGGGACCGTCGGCGTCGGAAGGTGCCGGTCGGCGAGTACCCACTTGCCGTCGGCCAAATCGACGCCCCGGAAAAGGGGATAATCCTCGGGGGCCGGGCGGCCGTGTTGGTCTTCGTAGAGGAAGACGGGCGAGCGGCCGAGCTCGACGCCCAGCTGCTGGATGCCATCCTGGTTGTAGACGGAGAGGAGGAACGCCTGGATGCCGGGTTTGGCTTTCACCAAGGCCATGATGGAGAAATCCTCCGGGAATTTACCTGGAGGCGGGCGAGAGGTGGTCGAGCGCGGCACGGAGCGGGTGGGTGGGGAAGGGTCCCTGGGTTCCCCCCGTCGCCGGCTTCACCCGCTTACCGGCAAAGAGCTGTCGGGTGGGAGCGCTGAGCTGCGCCTGCCGATTTATCCGGTAGGCGACGTCGGAGCCAGCGCCGCGTTGGGAGCAGAAACCCGGCACCTTCTTGACGCCTTCGGGCAGGGAGTGGAGCTGGAGGATCTTCAGCACGTCCACGGGTTCTCCTGGGGACCGGAGGGGACACGGTAGGGTGCGGGGTCCCCCGGGTGGAGCCACCGCTCTCCCGGCACCACCACCGGCACTGGGAGCGGTGCCACGGGTGCCGTTGGGTGCCGTGGGGCAGTGCAAGGTGCCGTAGGGTGCTATGGGATGCCCTGGGCACCACAGGGTGCTGTGGGATGCTATGGGGTGCAACAGGGTGCCGTGGGTCGCCCTGGGCACTGCAGGGTGCCATAGGATGCTGTGGGGTGCCATAGGGTGCCATAAGGTGCCACGGGCTGCTGTGGGTACTGCAAGGTGCCATAGGAAGCTCTGGAGTGCCATGGGGTGCCGTGGGGTTCCCTGGGCACTGCAGGGTGCCGTAGGATGCCACGGGATGCCATAGGGTGCCATGGGGTACCACGGGGATCCCTGGGCACTGCAGGGTGCTATAGGGTGCCGTGGGAGGCTATGGGGTTCCATAAGGTGCCATGGGCTGCCCCGGGCACTGCAGGGTGCCGTATGGTGCCGTGGGATGCCATAGGGCACCGTGGGGCACCGTGGGCTGCTCTGGGTACTACGGAGTGCCATGGGGTGCCACAGGGTGCCATGGGGTGCCCCCGAGCACTGCGGGGTGCCATTGGGTGCCGTTGGGCACCACGGGCTGCCCCGGGCACTGCCAGGTGCCGTGGGGCACCGCGGGGCACCGCAGCCGTGCCCGTCCCACCCTGTCCCACCGCTATCCGAATTCCGATCTCCCTCCCGGGACGCCCATGAAGGGCGGCTTTGTTCGGCCGCCGGCAGCACCGGGCCGCCGGCGGGGGCTTTCACCAGCGCCTGCGTCCCCCCCCTCCCCGCCCTCCATCGCTGGACCCCCAAACCATCCCCCCCATCCCCGCCCTGGCCCAGTTTCCCCATCGCAGCCTCAGCATCTGCAGAACCCATCAGGGGCAGCAGCCAAACACCGGGGCCGGGGTGGGGGAGGACGGACGGACAGACGGACGTGGTGCCACCACACCGCTGCAGCCCGGTGAAACCGGCCGGGACAACCACGGCGAGCGCCGGCGTTCCCCCCCCCCCCCACGCCCCAACCTCTCCATCCCCACTGGGGTGCGTGGCCGTGGGGACTACGCCACGTCCGTCTGTCCGTCCGTCTCCCATCCCCCTCCGCCAGCCCCGGCCTGCGTTTCTCATCAGCCCCATCACCGTGGCACGGGGCTCGTGTCCCCCCCCCCCCCCCCCCCCATCACCGCCCTCGGCGCCTGGCCGCGACGGTTGGGCCATACTGGGGCACTGCGATGGGGAAACTCACAGCATCACGTTACCCCCCCCCCAAAAAAAAAAAATAAATCCACCCCACCCAGTGCGCGTCCCCCCCTCCCACCCCGTTCTCCGGCCTGGCCTCGAAGGATGCTCAGGGCGGGAAAAGGGGGGCAATCCGCCGACGCCGGGTTCCCTCCTCTTCCTCGCCGCCCGCGGTGCTGGCCCCCTCCCAACCCGGCCGGCACAGAGGCACCTTTCTTCTGCCGGCGACGCCGGGCGAGAGGAAAAGCCATTACGGGCGCATAGCTCAACTCCCGGGGGGCCGGGGCTGGGGGGGGGGGGGGGGTGGTGGAGTGGGGCCCCCTTTCTCCCATCCCACATCCCCCCCCACACCACGTCCCCCGTCCGATGGCATCGGGGCCATCGTCCCCAACCAGCTGGCGTGTACCCCCCCATCCTGGGGAGGGGACCCAGGTAAGGGGGGGGGCTGCCTGTTCTCCCCGAGGATGAGGTGCCGGCACCCTGGGGTTGGGTGCTGCCTCCTCCTGGGGGGGGGGGGGGGTGTCTCGGACTCCTGGGTCCTCCTTGGAGACCCCCAGGTCCTCCCCAAAATCCTGGGTCCTCCCCAGAGACCCCCGGGTGCTCCTGGACTCCTGAGTCCTCCTTGGAGACCCCTGGGTGCTCCTGGACTTCTGGGTCCTCCCTGGAGACCTCTGGGTGCTCCCTGAGACCCCCAGGTCTTCCCCAAATTCCTGGGTTCTCCCCGAGACCCCCAGGTCCTCCCCAAATTCCTGGGTCCTCCTCTGAGACCCCCGGGTGCTCCCAGACTCCTGGGTCCTCCCCGGAGACCCTTGGGTGTCCCTGAACTCCTGGGTCCTCCCCGAAGACCCCCAGATCCTCTCCAAATTCCTGAGTCCTCCCCAAAGACCCCCCAGATCCTCCCCAAATTCCTGGATCCTCCCCCGAGACCCCTGGGTACTCCCAGACTCTTGGGTCGCCCCTGGGGACCCCTGGATGCTCCCCCAAGCCCCCCAGGTGCTCCGCAGACTCGTGGGTGCTCCCCCAAGACCCCCCACAAATTCCTGGGTGTCATCCCCCCCTCCCCAGACTCCCCCCTCCCATCAACCAGGCAGTTGGGGGATAAGCGGTGTCGGGGGGCTCAGCCGTGGGGCGCAGGGGACCGAGGGGAGCTGGGGGGGGGGAAGTGGGGGGCAGGGGAAGGTGTTGGGGGGCTGGGGTGGGGGGGGGCAGCAGTCGGCAGCCGCCTCCGACTGATCCCGGCCCAAGGAATTTCCAGCGGCTGCTGCCAGGCCGGGAGCGAGTGGAAAAAGAGCCGGAGTCTGGCCGGGAGAGCGGCACCGGCTGGCAAAGCCATCGGCGGGGAGGGGGACAAGGTGGGGGGGGGGACAGAAAGAGGGGGAGGACAGAAAGGAGGGGGGGGACCCCATGTCATCGTCGTCCCCCAGCTGCAGTGGGGCTGGGGGAGGCGATGGGGGTGGATGGACGGAGGGACCGAGTCCCCGTCACCCCCAGTGGGGTGACTTGGGGGGAAGGGGGCGAGTGAGGGGACCCCCCCCCAGGACCCCACAGCCCTTTGGGGACGGCTGGCACTGTCATTGTCCCCCCCGTCCCCGTCCCTGTCCCCCCCCTCCGGGGTATAAATAGCCCCGGAGCCGCCTGCGGTGGCCACGGGGCTAAAAATAGCCCGGGTGGGACTGTGGTGGCTGGGGTGTGCCGGGGCCATCCCAGTACGGCCCAGTACACCCAGTACGGCCCAGTACACCCAGTTACGGTGGCCCAGCAGCTCCCAGTGCTGCATTCCCCCAGTTGCAGTCCTGTCAGATCTCCCAGTCACAGCCCCCAGTAGCCCCCAGTTCCAGTCCCAGGGTATCTCCCAGTTCCAGTCTCCACACAGTTCCAGCATTCCCACTGCTCCCAGTCACCCATTGCCAGCAAATCCCAGTTACGGCATCCACACAGTTCCCATCTCCCAGTTGTCCCAGTTACCGCTTCCCTGTATCTCCCAGTTACAGTCCTACAATACCTCCCAGTATCTCCCACTTAAAATCACACCGTTCCCAGTTGCTGTCGTCCAGGACCTTCCAGTTACAGCTCTCAGGTATCCCTGCTGCGCCTCCCAGTTACCACCACTGGGATCTCCCAGTGCTCCCAGTATCAGCTCTGTGGTACCTCCCAGTCAGAGCCCAGCAGCATCCCCCGGTGCTGCATCTCCCCAGTTCCCCCAGTGCTCCCAGTACCAGCTCCCTGTCAGCCTCCAGCAGCATCCCCTAGCGCTCTGTGCTGCCGTTCCCAGTTCTCCCAGTGCTCCCAGGAGCAGCTCCCAGTTAGCGCCCAGCAGCATCCCGTGACGCTCTGCAGTGCGTTTCCCCACTTGCCCCAGTGCTCCCAGTACCAGCACCCAGCAGAATCCCCTGGTGCTTCGTGCTGTGGCTTCCCCAGTTCCCCCAGTGCTCCCAGTAACAGCTCCCAGTTAGCTCCCACCGGCATCCCCGGGTGCTCCGAGCCGCTCCTCCCCAGTGCTCCCAGTAACAGCTCCCAGTTAGCACCCAGCAGCATCCCTGGGTGCTCCGAGCCGCACCTCCCCAGTGCTCCCAGTAACAGCTCCCAGTTAGCTCCCACCAGCATCCCTGGGTGCTCCGAGCCGCTCCTCCCCAGTGCTCCCAGTAACAGCTCCCACCAGCATCCCTGGGTGCTCCGAGCCGCTCCTCCCCAGTGCTCCCAGTAACAGCTCCCACCAGCATCCCTGGGTGCTCCGAGCCGCTCCTCCCCAGTGCTCCCAGTAACAGCTCCCAGTTAGCTCCCAGCGGCATCCCTGGGTGCTCCGAGCCGCTCCTCCCCAGTGCTCCCAGTAACAGCTCCCAGCAGCATCCCGGAGCGCTCCGAGCCGCACCTCCCCGGTCCCCCGCCGTCCTCCCAGCGCTCCCAGTGCCCCCCCCATACTGGTCCCAGTCCCACCTGGAGCCGCCGCCGCCGGCCGGACCGAGGCGATGCCGAGCCCGAGCAGGACGAGGGGCAGCACCGGGCAGGGTCGGGCCATGGCGGGGCCGTTCCGGGGCCGCTCCGGTCTCGGAGCCGATCGGCGGCTCCGGCTGCTCCCGGTCACGGTCGGGCCCCGAGTGCGCCCCGGCCCCGCCGCCCGCCCGGCCCCAGCCCCGCCGAACCCCCCCCCCCACCCCCGGGCCGGCCCCCGGGCCGGCCCCCGGGGCTGCCCCGGTCCGCCCCCCCCTTCCTCCTCCTCCTCCTCCTCCCGGTGTCCCCCCCCCCGGGCCGGTCCGCCCCCTTGCCCCCCCCCCCCAAGCCCATCTCGGTCCCCGGCCCCGGTTCTGGGTCCATCCCGTGGCACCGACCCTGTCCCCATCCCGAGTCCTTGTCCCCAACCCCCGTCCCCATCCCGTGTCCCTCTCCTACATCCCTGTCCCCATCCTGTGTCCCCGTCCCCATCCCAAGTCCTTGTCCCCACCCCCCATCCCCATCCCGTGTCCCTGTCCTACCTCCCTGTCCCCATTCTCTGTCCCTGTCCCCATCCCATCCCCACTGTCCCCATCCCGTGTCCCCCCTGTCCCCAGCTCCTGTCCCCATCCTGTGTCCCATCCCCCCTGTCCCCATCCCACATCCTTGTCCTACCTCCCTGTCCCCATTCTCTATCCCTGTCCCCATCCCATATCCTTGTCCTATGCCCCTGTCCCCATCCCGTGTCACTGTCCTACATCCCTTTCTCATGTCCCTCTCCATCCTAGATCCCTGTCCCACTCCCACGTCCCTGTCCCCATTGCAACTGCCCCAGTCCTGTCCCCATCCCATTATCTTTATCCCTGTCCCCATCACAGCTGCCCCTGTCCTGTCCCCATCCCAGCCCCCTGTCCCCATTCCCTGTCCCCACCCCAGTGCCCTGTCCCCATCCTGACTCCTCACTCCCGCTCCCTGTGCCCCAACCCCTGTCCCCAACCCAAAGTCTGGTTCCCTCCCCTGTCCCAGGCCCCATCCCCATCCCCTCCCATTCTTTGTCCCCAGCCCTGTCCTGTCCTCATTCCCTGTCCCCATTCTGTTCCCTGTTCCCATTCCCTGTCCCCTGTCCCCATCTGTTTCCCATCCCCATTCCCTGTCCCATCCCCATCCCATGTCCCATCCCTATTGCCGTCCCCATCCATGTCCCGTCCCCATCCCTGTCTCCTGTCCCCATCCCTGTCCCCATGTCCCATCCCCTGTCCTCCATCCCCATCCCTGTCCCCATTCCGCGTCCCATCTCCATCCCCATCGGTGTCCCATCCCCATCCCTGTCCCCATTCCATGTCCCATCCCCATCCCTGTCCTATCCCCATCGGTGTCCCATCCCTGTCCCCATTCCGTGTCCTGTCCCCGTTCCGTGTCCCATCCTTACTCCCCTGTCCCCATTCCGTGTCTCCTGTCCCCATCCCCTGTCCCATTCCCATCTGTGTCCCATCCCCTGTCCCATTCCCATCTGTGTCCCATCCCCTGTCCCCATCCCCCATCCCATTCCCTGTCCCCCATCCCCATCCCTGTCCCCATTCCGCGTCCCATCCCCATCGGTGTCCCATCCCCATCCCTGTCCCCATTCCGTGTCCTGTCCCCGTTCCGTGTCCCATCCTTACTCCCCTGTCCCCATTCCGTGTCTCCTGTCCCCATCCCCTGTCCCATTCCCATCTGTGTCCCATCCCCATTCCCTGTCCCCTGCTCCCCTCCCCTGTCCCCCCATCCCTACTCCGCTTCTCCGTCCCCACTCTCTGTCCCCCACCCCACAGAGGATCCCCCCCCACCCCAGGCAGGACATGGGAACAGGCAAGAGCAGGCAGGGAGACCAGGAGGGAGGAGGGGGGGGGTCCCGGCAGGACGTGGCAGCGGGTGCCCCCCCCTCGGTCCCCCCCCGGCCCCGCTGCGGTCCAGCCCTGGCCCCGGCCCAGGCGCAGACACTCGGCCCTTCACCGCCGGCACAGAGCCGGCACTGTCCGCCGGCGGCCACCGCCGAGCCGGGACAGGGAGGGGGGTGGCGGGGATGGGGATGGGGGGGGGCCAATATCCCCTCTGTGTGTGTGTGTCGTCCCCCCCCCCAGCCACAGGGGCTATTTCAGGAACCAGAGCTTTGACCCAAAAATAGCTGCGGTGGGTGGAGGTGGTGGCTGCGGTGGGGGGACAGGACAGAGGGGATCCCCCCCTGCGGTGTTGCAGTATGGGGGGGCTGTGTGGCAGGGGGGCCCTGCCATGGGGGGGCCCCCCCCCCAAAAACACGCCCACGAAGCCCCTCGGTGACTGAGAAGCAGCAACTTTAATCACTGAAAATCCAAAGCGACCGGGTTTGGAGGGGAGGGGGGCGGGGGGGGGGGAAGGTTCATAAATGCCGAAGCAGAATAAAACCACGGGGGGAGGGGGGGGGGGGAGACCTGGGGGGGGAGGGGGCTGTAGGACCTACAATAAAAACAAAGCCCCCCCCCCTCCCCTCAGCAGCCCCGGGGTGGCCGGGGATTCCCCCCACCCCCCCCCGGCCCCGGGTACCTGCTGCATAGTTGGGGGGTGGGAGGCGATTCAAAGTGCTATCGGGTGCCTGAGTGGTGGTGGGGGGGAGTTGGGGGGGCCATGGAGGGAAATGGGGACCCCCCCAGCCCCGGGACACGCTGTTATGGGGGTGTTGGGGGGGGCTGCGTCATCCCATGTCCCTTCCCCCGTCCCCCCCACACCACCCCGGGGGGAGTTGCCCCGGCACGACGGCCACCATGGGGGGTTATTTTACAAGGGCCCAAATTTGGAGGGGGGCGGGGGGGGGCACAGGGGACCCCCCTCCCCCTGGAGGAGCCCTGTTGCCCCTCCCCCCTCCCTTTTTTTTTGGGGGGGGGGGGGCAACGCTCAGGAGAGCTGGTGGGGGGCTTCGAGCATCTCCATGAGGAAGGTGTCGATGGGGGTGTCCCCGATGAGCTTGAAGAAGAAGAGGTGCTCGAGGCATTTGAGGCCGATGGAACGCAGGGCTGGGAGGCGGAGGAGCAGCTTGGCGAACCTTGGGGGGGGCCCAGGGGGAAATTTTAGGTGGGGGGGGGCAGGCACGACACGATGACTACAAGACACCCCCCCCCCCAAAACCCTTTCTCTACCTGCCCTGTTGCTCCGGGTATTTCTGCTTGCAGTAGGACTCGAGGGAGGCGTAGACTTTCTCCCGGAGCAGCTCTACCTCGCCGGGGTTGGAAAGCCCCTTGGCATCTAGGAATACAAAATGGGGTGAAGCGGGGGGAGTCCCCAGAACGTGTGTCCCCCCCCCCCATGAACCCCCCCCGAGGGCCGTACCCGGATTGAAGAGGATGATGGCGCGAAGACAACCCAGCTCCGTCTTATCCATACGCATGTCTCGCATTTTGGAAACCAGTTCGGTCAGCACCCTGCGGCGAGAAGAGAAAAAACCCGGGCGGGTGTGGTGCGTGAGTATGATTTGGGGGGTCCGTCGTCGTCCCCCCCCCCAGTAAGACCCCCTAAAATCCCCCCCAACCCGCACCTATCGAAGATGGCCCCCACGCCGGCGCTGTGAGCACTGTTGCGGTGGACGTGGAGGCCGGTGGCCAGCAAGATCCCGTCTTTGACCGAGATGGAGCGGTGGGAGAAGGAGGCGATGAGCAACTCGTTCCAACCTGTGGCAGGGGGGACGATGCGGCATTAAATCCCCCCCTCCCCGCCCCCCAGAATCGAGGGGGGGCACCCCTAAGCCCCTAACACCCCCCCTCACCTGCCCCATCCCAATCCCAAACACCCCCATGTCTCCACTGGCTCCCACCTGTGCCGGGGCAGGGGCCCCAAATCCCCTCAGGTACCCCAAAACCTGTCCCCCCATGGGGCAAATATTCTTCCCTCCCCCCAGGCCCCACCCATGGGGCAGACAGTCCCCCCTTTTCCACCCCGGACAACCCCATTTAACCCCACAATGTCCTTTCCATGGAGCCAGTGCCCCCCCTGCAACCCCCTGGGCACCCCCAATGTGGGGCAGACCCCCCCTTTTGTGGGGAAAATCCCCTCCTGGACCCACAAATGCCCCTGTCATGGGGCAAATCCGCTCCTGTGGGTCCCCAGACATTCCTTCTATGGGGCAGAACACCCCCCCGTGGGACAGACCCCCTTCCTGTGGGCCCCCCAAAATCCCCTCTGTGGGGCAGACCCCCCCCTCCACAGGACACATCCCCCCAGGGCTCCTGAACCCCCCCCTCTATGGGGCAGATCTTCTCCTGTGGCCCCCCAGAACCCCCTTCCGTGGGGCAAATCCTCCCTCCACCCCAAAAAACCCGCTCCGTGGAGCGGACATCTCATGCGCAAGACACATCCCCCTGAAGCTCCCCCCAAAACCCCCCTCTGTGGGGCAAATACACCCTGGCGACATCCAACCCCTGCAAGGAGATCCTAAACACCCCTGCCGTGGGGCAGAAGACCCCAAGACAACCCTTCGCACTTCGCCGTGGGGCTGGCCCCCCCCATTTTCCTCACCCGCCCGCAGCAAGATGACTTGGTCGTCCAGGGGCAGCTCGGAAAAATGGGGGATCCTCTTGGCCCACTCCACCAGCGTGAAGAGCTGCTTGTCGGCGGCCTGGCAGATGTTGGTCACCGGGTCATTGGGCTGATGAGTAACGTGAAGGGGGGGGACACGTAAAAAGGGTCAGCGAGGTGGCCCGGAACCCCCCACCCCCCGGGGACTCCTCGTGCCCCCCCTCCAAAATAACTCACCGAGCTGCCCCCCGTGCCGGCGCCGTCCACGTTTTGGTCCGATTTCTGCTCTACCGCCAACTCGGCTTCTAAAATCTTTTCCACCGGCATTTCCTCGTTGGCGTTGGCCCCCAGGTCACCATCCCCTTCCTTCTCCTTCCCCCGTTGTCGCTCCTCCTGCACGGCTGAGGACGGAGCCGGTGGCGGTGAGGAAGAGAAGAAGATCCGGGAGGTCTCTATCCCGTATCCCGGCGTTCCCGGTTACCTTCCCGTTTCATGCCGGTGGCCAGGCACTTCTGGTAACGGCAGTACTGGCAACGGTTGCGTTGGCGTTTGTCCACCACACAGTCCTTGTTATCGCGGCAGGTGTAGGTCAGGTCCTTGCGGATGGTGCGTTTGAAGAAACCTTTGCAACCTTCGCAGCTGTACACCCCATAATGCTTCCCTGCGAGGAAAGAAAAGGGGGGGGGTCAACGGTGGGACCCCCAACTCGGCCCCACACATCCCCAAGGTGAGTGGGTGGAGGGAGGGGAGAGTGTTCTGCCCCAGGGTGGTGGGCTGGGGGCAGGATGGAGGTGGCCTCGTCCTCTGGGATCCACCTCAAGGAGGACCCTGGTGTCCCCATCCCCTGTGGCCCACCCCACAGAGGACCCTGGTGTACCTATATCCCACCCTGAGAAGGATCGAGGTGTCCCTGTCCGCTGTCTCACCCTAGAAAGGACCCTGGTGTTCCCACATCCCACCCTGAGAAAGATCAAAGTGTCCCCATCTCCTGTGTCCCACCTGAAAGAGGACCCTGGTGTCCCCACGTCCCATATCCCACCCTGAGGAGGATCGAGATGTCCCCGTGTCCCACCCCAGGGAGGACCCTGGTGCCCCTCTCCTCCATATCCCACCCCAGGGAGAACCCTGGTGTCATCGTACCCCATATCCCACCCTGAAAAAGACCAAAGCGTCCCTGTCCCTTGTGTCCCACCGCAGAGAGAACCCAAATGTCCCCACAAGAACCCCAAGGAGGACCCAGGTGTCCTGGTGCCCCATAGGGACCCCACAAAGAGTTCAGACGTCCCCACAGAGATCTCACGGAACACCCAGGTGTCCCAATGCCCCACAGGGACCCCACGGAAAAGCCAGTACCCCACAGGGACCTCGCGAAGGACCCTGGCGTCCCCAAAGGGACCTCACGGAGGACCCCGGCGTCCCAATACCCCATGGGGACCCCACAGAAGACCCAGTACCCCACAGGGATCTCGTGGAGGACCCTGATGTCCCCAGAGAGACCTCACAGAGGACCCAGTACCCCATAGGGACCTCACAGAGGACCTTGGTGTCCCCAAAGGGACCTCACAGAGGACCCTGGTGTCCCAATGCCCCATAGGCACCCCACAAAAGACCCAGCCATCCCTACAGGGACCCCACAGAGAACCTGGTACCCCATAGGCACTTCACTGAAGACCCCAGTGTCCCCAAAAGGACCTCACAGAGAACCCCGGTATTGCAGTGTCCCGTATGAACCCCATGGAAGATCCAGATGTCCCCGCAGGGACCTCACGGAAGACTCCAGTGTCCCCAAAGAAACCCTTACAAAGCATCCAGGCATCCCAATACCAGCCCCCCAGGGACCCCCCCATGGAAGACCCAAGCTCGCAGGTACCTGAGGAGCGATCCCCGCAGATGGCGCAGAGACGTTTGCCGGCGACGCCGGGACCGTGGGGGTGACAAGGGACAGCCCGGATCCCCAAAGGTGGCTTCACGTCATCTGAACTGCTGACGGGGTGCAGCCCCGAGAGGTTGACCGTGGAGTTGATCTGCGAGAGAGGGGGAGGCGGGCAGGGCCGGTGGGAGCCTCCCCCCACCCTCACCCCAAAATCCAACACCCCCCCCCCCCAATTTGGGGGGCTCCCTCCTTACCTGGGGGCTACTGACGGGACCGTAGGCGATGGCGGGGGTGGCGGGGAGCCCCGGGGAACCCATGGAGGAACTGATGACGGGGAAAGGGGAGCCCAAGCTGGCGACGGGAGAGTTGAGGGAGGAGGTCATGGCCGAACCGATCATGGAAGGGTGATGGAGGGGGGCCGACGGCTCCGGCGGGGGGGGGGAGGCGCTCAGGGATGAACTGTCGGGGCTCCGGCAGTCTAAGGGAGGGGGGGCGATGGGGGGGGCGTGAGGGACCCCCCCCAACTCCATCAGCCCCTGCTCCCCTCTGATGCTAAGCCCCAGGGCAGCCTCAAAGCAAACCCACCCCCCCCCCCAGGCCTGGGGAGCCCCCCACATTGCTCTATGCTCCCCCCCCCCCCCGAATCCAGGATCTCCCCCCTGTAGCCCCTCTTTGCAGCTTCAGCCCCCCCAACACAAGGCCAGGTCCCTCCCCAAATCTGTAAGCTCCCACATGTATCCCCCTTTTTCACCTGCAGCCCCCACCAAATCCACCTCAGGACCCCCCAAAACCCATGAGCTGCCCCACCACCCCCCCACTTTGTACCTCAGGCCCCCACCCGCAACCATGAGCACCCCCCCAACCTGCCTTTGCACTGACAGCCCTCCAACATCACCTAAAGGCCCCCCCAACCCACAAACACCCCCCTAAAATCTCCTTTCGCACCTAAAGCCCTCTCCAAACCCACAGACACATGCCTAACACCTCTTTTCACAACTCAGAGACCCCCCAAAACCACAAGCAGCCCCCTAAAACACCCTTTCACACCTAAAGGTCACCCCCCAACCCAAAAACGCCCGCCCTAAAACCCCCTTTCACACCTCAGGGCCCCTCCCAAACCCACAAGCCCCTCCCCCAAAACCCCCTTTCACACCTCAGAACCCCCCCCAAACCCACAAGCACCCCCCTACAGCCCCCTTTCACACCTAAAGGCCCCCCCAAACCCCATTTCACACCTTAGGCCCCCTCCCAAACCACCAAGCACCCCCCTTTCACACCTCAGGCTGCCTGCAAACCCAAAGCACCCCCCTAAAACACCCTTTCACACCTAAAGGGCCCCCCCAAACCCACAAACACTCCCCTAAAACCTCCTTTTGCACCTAAAGGCCGCCCCCAAACCCACAAGCACCCCCCTACAACCCCTCTTTCACACCTCAGAACCCTCCCCAAACCCACAAGCACCCCCCTAAAACCTCCCTTCGCACCTCAGGGCTCCTCTCAAACCCACAAGCACCCCCCTAAAACCCCCTTTCACACCTCAGCCCCCCCCCAAACCCACAAGCTCCCCCCTAAAACCCTCTTTCACACCTCAGAACTGTCCCCAAACCCACAAGCACCCCCCTAAACCCCCCCTTCACACCTCAGAACCCTCCCCAAACCCACAAGCACCCCCCTAAAACCTCCCTTCGCACCTCAGGGCTCCTCCCAAACCCACAAGCACCCCCCTAAAACCCCCTTTCGCACCTAACCCCCCCAAAACCTACCAGCACCCCCCTCAACCCCCCCTTCGCACCTCAGACCCCCCCAACCCCACCGACCGCCCCCCGCCGCCTCTTTTCGCGCCTACAGCCCCCCAACATCACCCCAAAGCCCCCCTCCGGCCCCACAACCACCCCCCCCCCTTTACACCCACAGCCCCCCAACATCACCTCAGAGCCCCCCCACCCCTACACCCCAGCCCCCCTCCCCCGGCCCTGCTGACCGCGGTCGCTGTCGCCCATCCCGCGTTGCCGGGGGGGGCTCCGGTCTCGGCCCCCCCCCTCCTCCTCCTCCTCCTCCCTCCCCCGCCGGCCGCTTTCCCCCCCCCACCCCCCCCCGGGGCTCGGCCTAGCTCCGGGCACCGCCGCCTGCGGTCCCACCGGCCCACAATGCACCGCGCCGCTCCCGGCACCCCCCGCGCCGCTTCCCCTTTACTCCCGGCGAAGTGCCCGGCGCCAAGATGGCGGCGGCGGCGCCGCCATCTTGGCGCCGGGCACTTCCGCCCTTCTCTTTCGTCCCTCCTCCCCCAGCCCCTTCCCGGAGGAATCTCGCGAGATCGCGAAGGGGAAAGGGGCGGGGCCGCCGTGCCACGTCGGGCCGGAGCCGGAGAGACCGGAGAAACCGGTGAGACCCCCCCCGCCGTCCCCGGAGCATAGAGACGTGGCTAGAGAGGCTCCCGCCGCCGTGGAGCCGCTCTATCCACCACCACCCCCCCGCTCCTTCTCTCTATGGTTTTCCGTCTCTATGGTTTCGCGCCTGGTTCTATGGGGTGACCGCTCAGGCCGCCCCTTCCCCATCTCTATGGTGCTCCTGGGTGGGCGCTCTGGGCCCTCATCCCTTTGTCTTTATGGTAGGGTTGGCACCGCTCTGTCTCCTCTTGCCTTTAACTCTGTGGTATGGCCCCTTGGTGCCGCTTTAAGGCACCATAGAGAGGTGCCGCTCTAGGCTGTGTCTCTATGGTCTGACACCCCCCCCCCCCCCCCCAACACACCCCCTTGGGAGCCATCAGGGCTTGTCTGGACTCTCATCCCTTTGTCTCTATGGTAGGAGCCGTCGGTTGAGCCGTGTCCCCTCACAGGGGCGATGGCGGCGGCGCTCCGGACGCGAGGATTCGGCGCCGCCCTCACCGCTGGCGTCGTGCTGGCCCTCTGCCTGCTGCCGGCCCCCGCCGCCTCGCACGAGGGCGGCCACTCGCACGAGGACGCGTACCACGGGCACGGCCACTCGCACGAGGACTTGTATCATGGCCATGGCCATGGCCACTCGCACGAGGGCATGTACCACGAGCACGGCCACTCGCACGAGGGCTTGCACCACGGCCACGGCCACTCTCATGAAGGCATGCACCATGGCCACTCGCACGAGGGCTTGCACCACGGCCACTCTCATGAAGGCATGTACCACGGCCACTCGCATGAGGGCTTGCACCACGGCCACGACCACTCGCACGAAGGCGTGTACCATGGCCACTCACACGAGGGCTTGCACCATGGCCACGGCCACTCGCATGAGGATGTGTATCACGGCCACTCGCACGAGGACCCGCACCACGGCCACAGCCACTCGCACGAGGATGTGTATCACAGCCATCATGGCCACTCGCACCAGGACGCCCGCCACCCCTCGCATGAGCGTTTCCCCCCGGATCCCTCCAAACCATCGCCACGGTCGGACACGGTGACTCTGTGGATGCACGTGAGTGTGTGTCGTGTCCCCCCCACCCCGAGGACCCCCACCTCCCACAATGTCCCCACGGGACAAGTGTTGTGGGAGGGAAGTGACAGCCTGTGACACCCTCCTTGTGCATCACCTTCCCCCTCCTCTGCAGACGATGGCGGCCACCCTGGTGATCAGCGCCGCCCCGTACCTCGTCCTCTTCCTCATCCCGGTGGAGTCCAACGCTCCCCGGCACCAGGCGCTCCTCAAACTGCTCCTCAGCTTCGCGGCGGGGGGGCTGCTGGGAGACGCCTTCCTCCACCTCATTCCCCACGCCCTCGGTGAGTGCGTGTCCCCGTCCCCTGCTCTCCCTCCTCTTGGGGACAACGGGGACGTGGCGGTGATGCTCACCATCCCCCCTCCTTGCCATTCCCTGCAGCCCCCCACGCACATCACGGTGACGGCGGCCACGCGCACGCCGAGCCGGGCGGCCACGGTCACTCGCACCACGGTAGGACGCTTGAAGTGGCGGCGGCGGGGGGGTGGCGGTGACCGTAGGGACATCGAGGGGACAGTGCCACCGCTCACGCTGTGCGTGTCGTTCCCCCTCGCCCAGGCCAGGAGCACGGCCGCATGCTGACGGTGGGGATGTGGGTGCTCGCCGGCATCGTGGCCTTTTTGGTGGTGGAGACCTTCGTCCGGCACGCCAAGGGCGGCCACGGCCATGGCCATGGCCACGGCCACGGTAGGTGACATCCCCGGCGGGGAGAAGGTGACAGGAAGGTTTTAGGGGGACAAAGGACACGCTGATGTCCCCCCACCCCGACCCCGTTGTCCTTCTCCCCAGGGGTGAAGGCCAAGAGCAGCTCCAGCGAAGGTGAGGAGGAGCCGGGGGCGACGGGGCGGCGGGAGAGGACGGCCACCAAGGGCCACCGTGGGAAGAACCGGCCGGAGGGGAAGGTGGCGGAGGAGTCCGGTATGGGGCGGGGGGACGGGGACGCTGGAGGTGGGAGGATGGGGACAGGGGACAGGGACTGGGGGGGAGGCAAGAGGGATCCTGATGGGGACGGGGATGCTGGAGGGGGGACAG
The DNA here is from genome assembly GCF_964188355.1 of Buteo buteo. Classification (NCBI taxonomy): domain Eukaryota; kingdom Metazoa; phylum Chordata; class Aves; order Accipitriformes; family Accipitridae; genus Buteo; species Buteo buteo. The sequence goes on from NC_134202.1 coordinate 1,046,490, forward strand.
GGGATCCCCACAGGGACAGTGATGGGGGGCAAGAGGGATGCTGATGGGGACAAGGACACTGAGGGGGGTGACAAGGAGTGGAGGGGGACCCCAGTGGGGATAGGGACACTGGGGGGGGATGACAGGGACTGAAGGGGGACCCCGACAGGGACACTGGGGGGAGTGACAGGGACTGGAGGGGGACCCCAGTGGGGACAGGGACACTGGGGGGAGTGACAAGGAGTGGAGGGGGACCCTGATGGGGACAGGGACACCGGGGGAGGGACAAGGAGTGGAGGGGGATCCCAATGGGGACAGGGATACTGGGAGGGGGTGACAAGGAGTGGAGGGGGACCCTGATGGGGACAGGGACACTGGGGGGGGTGACAAGGAGTGGAGGGGGACACCAATGGGGACAGGGACACTGGGGGGGGTGACAAGGAGTGGAGGGGGACCCCGATGGGGACAGGGACACTGGGGGGGGTGACAAGGAGTGGAGGGGGACCCCGATGGGGACAGGGACACTGGGGGGGTGACAAGGAGTAGGGGGTGTCCTGGAGGGGACACGGGGACCCTAGTGGGGACATGGACACTGAGTTGGGGGGGGACAACCGAGACCCTGATGGGGTAGAGGGACCCCATGGGGACAAGGACTGGAAGGGACCCTGGGACACCAGGAGGGTGGGGGACATTGTGGGGGGTGGCAGGGACTGTCACAGGGTGCCGATGTCCCCATTGTCCCCCCCCCCACTGTCCCCGCAGCCATGGAGGTGTCGGGGTACCTGAACTTGGCGGCCGACGTGGCGCACAACTTCACCGACGGGCTGGCCATCGGCGCCTCCTTCCTGGCTGGGACGGGGTTGGGGATGGTGACGGCGGTGACGGTCCTGCTGCACGAGCTGCCCCACGAGGTGGGCGACTTCGCCATCCTCGTCCAGTCGGGCTGCAGCAAGCGCAAGGTGAGGAAGGGGACGCGGTGGCAGCGGCGTCACCGGGGTTCCCAGTACTCCCCAGTGGCCCCAGGACCCCCGATGACCACGGTGTCCCCAGTAGCACCAGTAACCGTGGTACCTCTGGTGCCCCTGGTGCCAGCGGTGCCCCAAAGCGTTCGCGGTGGCCGTGGTGACCACAGTACCCCCAGTGCTACCGGTGCCCCCAGTGTCCCAGTCCTCCCAGTACCTCTGGTGTCCCCAGTTCCCCCAGTCCCCCCAATACCCCCAGTGTCCAGGGAGCCCCATCTCTGCCCAGCAGTGTCCCAGTTCCCCCAGGCCCCCAGTACCGCGGGTGTCCTTAGGGACCCTCATCTCTACCCAGCAGTGTCCCAGTCCCCCCCAGTGTCCCAGGTGTCCCCAGTGCCCCCAGTACCCCCTGTGTCCCCAGTTCCCCTGGTGTTCCGGGAGCCCCATTTCTGCTCAGCAGTGTCCCAGTTCCCCCAGTCCTGCCAGTGTCCCCTGTGTCCCCAGTTGCCCCAGTGTCCAGGGAGACCCATCTCTACCCAGCAGTTCCCCCAGTCCCCCCAGTACCCCAGTGTCCTTAGGGAGCCCCGTCTCTACCTGGCAGTGTCCCAGTCTCCCCAGTACCCCCGGTGTCCCAGATGTCCCCAGTACCCCTGGTGTCCCCAGTGTCCAGGGAGCCCTGTCTCTGCCCAGCAGTGTCCCAGTTCCCCCAGTCCCCACGGTGTCCTCGGGGAGCCCCGTCTGCCTCTCAGCGTCCCAGTTCCCCAGTACCCCTGGTGTCCCCAGTGTCCAGAGAGCCCCATCTCTGCCCAGCAGTGTCCCTAGTCTCCCCAGTCCCCGCAGTGTCCTTAGGGAGCCCCACGTCCACCCAGCAGTGTCCCAGTTCCCCCAGTCCCACGGTGTCCTCGGGGAGCCCCGTCTGCCTGTCAGCATCCCAGTTCCCCCAGTACCCCCGGTGTCCCCAGTGTCCAGGGAGCCCCATCTCTGCCCAGCAGTGTCCCCCAGTCCCCCCAGTTCTCCCAGTGTCCTTAGGAACCCCCGTCTCTACCCGACTCTGCCCCGGCGGAGCTGCCACCATCCGGTGTCCTCGTCCCCAGGCCATGCGTCTGCAGCTGGTGACGGCGCTGGGAGCGGTGGCCGGGGCGGCCTGCTCGTTGCTGGCCGAGCGAGCGGGAGAGGCGGCCATGTTGGGGGTCCTGCCCTTCACCGCCGGCGGCTTCATCTACGTGGGCACCGTCTCCGTCATCCCCGAACTGCTGCGGGACGCCGGGCCCCTCCAGTCCCTCCTCCAGGTCCTGGGGCTACTGGCCGGAGTCGCCATGATGGTAGCCATCGCCCACTATGAGTAGGGAACCCTGGAGGGTGGGTTTGGGTTTTTTTTTTTTGGGGGGGGGGGTGGTTTCCAGCCCCATGTGTGCCCCATTTTGGGGGCTTGTTCCTCTGGGGAGAGGGGGAGCAGTGTTGACCCCCCCAGCTCTCTGGACCAAAGTGGGGGGGGTCCTGTGGCTCTCTGATTTGGGTGGGGGGACACAACTTCGGCGGTGGGGACCAAGGGGGGTGACATAGGGGGGACACCCAGGTGTCCGGGTCCCTGTTACCGGGCGGATTTTGGGGTGATGATTTGTGGGTTTTTTTAATGACTGTAGCAGATTGTGGCTTTGATTAATTAAAAGAGTAAAGGCTGAGATGAGCCAAAGGGGTCCTGAGGGGTGTGCAGGGCTCACGGAGGTGGGGACACCCAGGAATCCGGGTGGCACCCAAATCCAGGAAAAAGGTTGGGAGAAAAATACCAAAAAAAGAGGATGCTTGGAGGACTTTTACCATAGAGCGGGTGTAGAGCGGCGGCGCGCGGTGCCCTCCTCACCGCCCCTCGCTGGTCACTTCCGGTGCCGCCATGAGCTCGGCGGGGCGCCTCGGCGGGGCGCTGGCCTTGGTCACAGGTGGCCGTGACGTGGCGGGGGGGCGACACCCCACGTGGGGCGGGGTCGCGCGTGACCTAAGGGGGGGTGACAGACCCCACCGGGGGGGGGAGTGACACGATCCCCTGTGACGTGGAGGGGGGGGGACACAGGGGGTGGGGGTGGGGGGACAGACCCCAGGGGTGGTCCTAGGGGGAGGGTGACCCCACGGGTGACACTTTTGGGGGAGGTGACCCCACGGGTGGCACGTGGGGGGGGTGACAGACCCCCATGGGTGGCACTTTGGGGGAGGTGACCCCACGGGTGTCATTTTGGGGGGGGGTGACAGACCCCACGGGTGGCACTTTTGGGGTGGGTGACCCCACGGGTGGCACTTTTGGGGGTGACAGACCCCACGTGTGGCAACTTTGGGGGGGTGACCCCACGGGTGGCACTTGGGGGGGAGTGACAAGCCCCATGGGTGGCACTTTGGGGGTGGGGGTGACTCCACGGGTGTCACTTTTGGGGGGGGTGACCCCACGGGTGGCACTTGGGGGGGTGGCAGGCCCCCACGGGTGTCACTTTTAGGGAGGATTCACACACACATAGAGAATCCCCTGTGCCATGCGGAGTGGGTGATAGATACCACGGGGGGAGGGTGGGGGCGGGGTGTATATCCTGGGGAGCACCCACGGGTGACACCCCCCCACGCGTGACACCCCACCCACCCACCCCCCAGGAGGTGCCAGCGGCATCGGCCGAGCCGTCTGCGCCCGCCTGGCACAGGAAGGCGCCCGCCTGGCAGTGGCCGATCTGGATGAGGGGGGGGCACGGGACACGGTGGGGGGGCTCTGTGGAGGGGAGGGGGCCACCCCCCACGCGGGAAATGGGGTCCCCCCACGCCCCCCCCACGCCGCCTTCGGGGTGGATGTGGCCTCGGCCACCAGCGTCACCGAGCTCCTGGCCCGCGTCCAGGTAACACCCCCCCCCCCCCCCCAAAAAAAAAAAAAGTGGGGAGCTGGGGTGGGCGCCCCCACCCACGCCCCCCCTCCCACGCCCCCCCTCCCCTTACAGGACCATTTTGGGGCCCCCCCCCGTGTGTGCGTGGGGTGTGCGGGTGTCACCCGTGACGAGTTCCTGCTGCGGCTGGGGGAGGGGGCCTTCCGCGAGGTGCTGGGGGTCAACCTGACGGTACGGGGGGGGGGGGACACGGGGACATTGGGGACATGGGGGGACACGAGGAGTATTGGGGGAGCGGGGGGCATGGGGGGGGACTCGGGGGGGGCATGTGGGGGGATTTGGGGACATGGGGGGATACAGGGACATTGGGGACATGGGGGGTGTTGGGGACATGGGGGGGACAAGGAGTATTGGGGGACATGGGGGGGACACGGGGTGGGGGGGACACATGGGGGGATCTGGGGACGTGGGGGGACATGAGTGTTGGGGATATGGGGACATTGGGGACACGGGGGGACATGGGGATGACACAGGTGACATGGGGGGATATGGCGACATGGGAGGGACACAGGGAGTGTTGGGGACATGCGGGGAAATGGGGACACGGGGGGTGTTGGGGACACGGGGGGACACGGGGAGTATTGGGGGACGTGGGGGGGACACGGGGACACTTGGGACGGGGGGACACGGGGGGACACGGAGAGCGTTCGGGGACCTTGGGGGACACTGGAGGACGTGGGACATGGGGACACAGAGGGATGTGGTGACAGGGGAAATGGACATGGAGGGCCATAGGGGACATGGGGGGATACGGGGGGGGGGGGGACACATGACACAACACATGCCCCCCCCCCCCCAGGGGACCTTCCTGGTGACACAGGCGGTGGCCCGGGCGCTGGTGGCCACGGGGGCTCCCGGCGGCTCCATCATCCACGTGGGCAGCATCGTGGGCAAGGTGGGCAGCGCTGCGGGGACAAGGGGGGTGACAGGGACACGGGGGTGTGTCCCCCCCACTCGTGTCACACCCCCCCACTCGTGTCACACCCCCCCAAAGGTGGGCAACCTGGGCCAGGCCAACTATGCGGCTTCCAAAGCCGGGGTGGAGGGGCTGACCCGGAGCTGCGCCAAGGAACTGGCCAGGTAGGGGACATGGGGGGGGACGACATGGGGACATGGGGGGGGTCATGGGGGGGGGACATGACACCCTGACCCCCTCCCGTGTCACGTGTGTCGTCCCCCCCCCAGGTTCGGGATCCGGTGCAACGCGGTGCTGCCAGGGTTTATTGTCACCCCCATGACGGACAAGGTGCCCCCCAAGGTGCTGGAGAAGGTAATTGAGGGGGGGGGTGACATGGGGACATGGGGGGGGGACACGTGGGGACACGGGGGGGGGACATGGGGACACCCTTGGGGTGACGCTGTCCTGGTCCAAGTTTGCAGGGATGGTGCCGCTGGGACGTCTCGGGGACCCGCAGGGTGAGTGGGGGACATGGAGGGGGGGCGACACACACACCTGGGGGGACAGGACGGTCCCCAGAGTGTCACCGTGTGTGTCCCCCCCCCCGTGTCCCCCCCCCAGACGTGGCGGACGTCTGCGCCTTCCTGGCCTCGGAGGAGAGCAGCTACATCACGGGGGCCAGCGTGGAGGTGACAGGTTGGGGATGTGCTGTCACCCCCCCCGGGTCCCTGTCCCCACTGGGGTCCCCGTGCCCCCCCCCCCAGTGTCCTGTGTCCCCATGGGGGTCCCTCTTCCCCCCCTGTGTCCCCATGTCCCCGTTGGGGTCCCTCTTGCCCCCCCAATGTCCCTGTGTGTCTCCCCAGTGTCCCTGTGTCCCCACTGGGGTCCCTCTTACCCCCCCAGCGTCCCCGTGTCCCCATTGGAGTCCCTTTTGCACCCCCCAGTGTCCCCATGCCCCCCCTCAGCGTCCCCATGGTGTGCCCCCCCCCAGTGTCCCCATGTCCCCACTGGGGTCCCTCTTGCCCCCCCCCAGCATCCCCATGTCCCCATTGGGGTCCCTCTTGCCCCCCCCAATGTCCCTATGTGTCCCCCCAGTGTCCCCATGTCCCCACTGGGGTCCCTCTTGCCCCCCCCCAGTGTCCCCATGTCCCCCCCAGTGTCCTGTGTCCCCATTGGGGTCTCTCTTCCCCCCCCATGTCCCCACTGGGGTCCCTGCTGCCCCCCCCCCGAGTCCCCATGTCCCTATTGGGGTCCCTCTTGCCCCCCCCAAAGTCCTTCTGTCCCCCCCCCCCAGTGTCCCCATGTCCCCCCCCCCAACTCTCTCTCATTTCAGGGGGTCTCTTCATGTGACGGATCCAGCCCTGGCCCCCCCCACAGTGTCACCCCCCCCCCGCAATGTCACACCCCCCCCAAAAAAAATAAACGGAGTGACCCTCCCCCACTGCTCCTGCCGGGACACCCGGTCGTCCCCCCCCAGTATAACGGGGTCTCACCGGGGGGGCGGGGGGGGGCACCGGGAGCGGGGGGGGGGCACCGGGAGGTGGAGGGGGCACCGGGAACGGGGAGGGGGGGACACACCGGGATCCGGTGGGGCAGAGCCGGGGCTTCCCCCCCCGTACCCGTACCGGGGGGCACCGGGGACTGCGGGGAGGGGGGGGCGGACCCCGGGAATCCCCCCCCGGTCACGGACCCCCGGGGGTTCCCCCGGTCCCGTTCCCCCCCCCCTCCCCGCCATCTCCTCCCGGTGCCGGCGCCAAGTGACTCTGAGGCCCCGCCCCCTCGGTACACTGACCACGCCCCCCGCCGAGGCCACGCCCCCGCTGCGCCTAGACACGCCCCGATACCCGCCCTCTTGCAACTCCGGCTCCGCCTCCCTCGGGACCCCGCCCCTCTGCTTCTTCCCCATTGGCCGAGCGGTTCCATCGGCGGGGAGAACGGAGAGAGCGCCGGCGGTGAATCCTATTGGCTGCCGGGACTCGCGGGAGAAATTCCCCGGTTGTGATTGGTTACGGTAGGAAAGGGGGGGGGGAAAGCCGGGCGGGTGCCGCGGGTGACGTCATCACCCGGGCCAGCAGGAAGTGACGCGCTCTCCAGGCGCCGCTTCCTCGGCGAGCGGCAGGAAGAAGGTTTTTTTCGGGGGGGGGGGGGGAACCCGCCGGTGGCTGAGGGTGAGGGGGCGGCCGGGACCCTGAGGGGGGGGGGTGTCGGTACCGGGGGAGCCTCCGGTAACCGGTCCCGTCCCCTCCCCGCAGAACGCCCCGCCCGCCATGGCCGCCCCCGCCAACGCGCAGAGCGCCAGCAAGACCTGGGAGCTGAGCCTGTACGAGCTGCACCGCACCCCGCAGGTCTGGGGGGGGGGACACACGCACACACACACGGGGGGGGGGGGAAGGGGAGGGGTACCCACTTGGAGGGGGGACAGGGGACACCGAGGCCTGGCAGCCCCCCAAGATTGGGGGCGACACCCCCTTGGAGGGAGGGGGGACAGGGGACACCGAGGCCTGGCAGCCCCAGAAGATTGGGGGGTGGGCACCCCCAAGGTGGGGGGTGGGTTGGGAGGGATGAGGTTTGGCACCCCTCGGGGTTGGGGGCATTGTGTGTGGGGACGGGGTGCTGTCACCCTAAATCCTGGGCGCAGGGGGGTGTCCCCGGGGTGGGGTGGGGGGACAGTGTCGCGTCACCCCAAACCCCAGAAGAGTGGGGCTGAGGCGGGGGGTGGATGGACACACGGACGCATCCTGTCACCCCCCCAGCAGCAGACCCAGATCAAGCCACCCCATCCCAGTGTCTTGTCACCCCATCGGCTGTGACGCAATGTCCCCTTTCCCTGTGTCCCTGTGTCCATCCATGTCCGTCTGTGTCCCGCCCCATCCCAGGAAGCCATCATGGACGGGACGGAGATCGCGGTGTCCCCGCGCAGCCTCCACAGCGAGTTGATGTGTCCCATCTGCCTGGACATGCTGAAGAACACCATGACCACCAAGGAATGTCTCCACCGCTTCTGCTCCGACTGTATCGTCACCGCTTTGCGCAGCGGGTACGGCGCGGCGATCGCATCACCGCCTCGGTTGGGATTCGCGCCTCGCCCATTATCCCGTTTTTTTGGTTGGGTTTTTTTTTTCTTTACCAGGAATAAGGAGTGTCCCACGTGCCGAAAAAAATTGGTTTCCAAGCGATCCCTGCGACCGGATCCTAACTTTGACGCCTTGATTTCCAAGATCTATCCCAGCCGGGATGAGTACGAAGCCCATCAGGATCGCGTCCTGGCCAAGCTCAGCCGCCTCCACAACCAGCAGGCGCTCAGCAGCAGCATCGAGGAGGGGCTCAAGATGCAGGCAATGCACAGGTAGGACCCCCCCACCAAAAAATCTGTACCCCCCCAGAGCGGATGAGGGATCCAGCGGGATCCCCCCCCGATGTCTTTGTCCTTAAATTGGAAAGAGATGGGTTGGGTGAAGCAGGAATTGGGTGGATGGTGGCATCCAAAGAGTTGTAGTCAATGGCTCCATGTCCGGATGGAGACCAGTGACGAGCGGCGTCCCTCAGGGGTCCTTACTGGGACCAGCACTGTCCCCATATCTTCTTCAGCCACATAGATGGTGGGATTGAGTGCACCCTCAGCAAGTTTGGAGGTGACCCCAGGCTGAGTGGGGTGGTTGCTACTCCAGAGCGATGGGAACCATCCAGAGGGACCTGGACAGGCTGGAGGTTCAACCAGCCCAAGGGCAAGGTCCTGCCCGTGGGTTGGGGCAACCCCAAACATGGACGCAGGCTGGGGGATGAAGGGATGGAGAGCGGAGAAGGACTCGGGGGATGAAGGGATGGAGAGCGGAGAAGGACTCAGGGGATGAAGGGATGGAGAGCGGAGAAGGACTCGGGGGATGAAGGGATGGAGAGCGGAGAAGGACTCGGGGGATGAAGGGATGGAGAGCGGAGAAGGACTCGGGGGATGAAGAAGCGGACGCTCGCAGCCCAGAAAGCCAACCGTCTCCCGGGCCGCATCGGAAGAAGCGTGGCCAGCAGGTCAAGGGAGGGGATTCTGCCCCTCTGCTCCGGTGAGAGCCCACCTGGAGCACTGCACCCAGGGGTCCTCAGGATAAGAAGGACACGGACCAGTTGGAGCGGGTCCAGAGGAGGCCCCGGAGATGATCCGAGGGCTGGGACACCTCTGCTATGAGGCCGGGCTGAGAGAGTTGGAGAAGAGAAGGCTGCGGGTAGACCTCGTGGTGGCCTTTCAGTCCTTCTGGGGACAGGGCTTTTAGTAAGGGCTGTCGCGATAGGACGAGGGGGGATGGGTTTTAAGCTAAAAAAGGAAAGATTTAGATCTAAAAAGAGAAGATTTTTTTACGCTGAGGGTGGCAGGACACTGGAGGAGGTTGGAGATGCCCCATCCCTGGAGACATTCAAGGCCAGGGCTCTGAGCACCCTGATGTGGTTGGAGATGTCCCTGCTCGTGGAGGAGGTGACTTCCCAAAGTCCCTTCCCACCCAAACCTTTCCGTGATTTTAATATGGAGTTGATCCCGGTTGATCCGTCGTCTCATCCCATAGGGCTCAGCGAGTTCGGAAGCTTCACCAGGAATCGGATAACGCCACATTCAGCGGCGGAGAGGACAACTGCGACAGTCGTTCCCACCTCAGCAACGCCTCAGCTCCCAGTCATCCCGAGGCCGGACCCAGTCGGAAACGTTCCCGAGCTTCCGACGATTCCGGGCCCGATCCTGATCCCGAAACCTCTCACGAGGGCGGAGGGCGGGGGAGCCCCGAGCCGGGCGCCGAACCGGGCAGCAGCGAGATCGAGCTGGTTTTCCGTCCGCATCCTCTTTTGGTGGAGAAGGGCGAGTATTCGCAGACACGGTGAGGGCAGGGATGTGGCGGGCAGGGGTTCTGTGATATGGGCAGGGGGCTCTGCTGGTGCGGACAGGGGCTCCGCTGGCGCAGGCAGGGGGTCCAGCACTCTCCCAAGACCCCCCCCAGCTCCTCGGGGTGGGTGGCAGAGCAGGGGGTGACCCCCCCCCAACCCCCCAAGGGCAGTGGGAAGCCTTCCTCTCCCTGCTGCCGGCCTCAGGCCTTCCTCCTTTTCCTCTCTCTCGCTCACCTTCCTCCTCCTCCTCCTCTTCCTTCCTCCTTTCCCCCCTCCCTTTTCCCTCCTCTCCCGCTTCTTCCCCTCTCCTTCTATCTTTTCCCTCCCTCCTCCTCCCCTTCGCCTTCTCCCTCCTCTTTCCAAATCCCCTCTCCTCTCCCCTTCCTGCCTCTCTCCTTCCTCGCTCCTCTCTCCTTCCTCGCTCCTCTCTCCTTCCTCGCTCCTCTCTCCTTCCTCGCTCCTCTCTCCTTCCTCCTCTATCTCATCTCTTGCTTCCTCCTCTCTGCTCCTGCCTCTCTCCTTTTCCTCCCTCCTCCTCCTCCTCTCCTTCTTCCTTCTCTTTCCATCTCCCCTCTTTTCCCTCCCCTTCCTGTCTCTCCTGCTTCCTCCCCTATCTCCTCTCCTGCTTCCTCCCCTCTCCTCCTGCCTCTCCTCTTCCTCCCTCCTCTCTCCCCCCTGCCCCTCTCTCCTTCTTCCTCCCCCCCTCCTCCTCCTCTCTCCCTCCTCCTCCCCGCCACCGGCAGGTACGTGAAGACGACGGCCAACGCCACGGTGGATCACCTCTCCAAGTACCTGGCCCTACGGATCGCCTTGGAGGAAGCTCCGGGGCCAGGCCCCGAGGCGACGGCCGGGCTGGAGGAGGTGAGCGAGAAGCAGTACACCATCTACATCACCACCGCCGGCGGAGCCTTCACGGTACCGGGGGGGCAATAAAAGGGGACACAGAGGGTTGGGGGGAGGGTCTTGAGGAGGGGGTGACAGAGGGTGACCCCGTTTCCTTTTCCTCCCCCCCAGACCCTCAACGGGTCCCTGACGCTGGAGCTGGTGAATGAGAAGTACTGGAAAGTCAGCAAACCCTTGGAGCTCTACTACGCGCCCACCAAGGAGCAGAAGTAGGGGGTGGGGGGGGGGAGACCCCCCCTGGCCCCCCCCGGGTCCTTCAGGACCCCCCCAGGGTCCCCCCCTGTCCCCACAGACTGGCTGGGGGCTCCTGAAGGTGTTTTTTTCTCTCTCTATCTCTGGAGCGGCAGCATCGGGGTGATGCTGGGGGGGGACACACATGGGGAGGGGGGGTGTAACGGTCCCCTGTCACCTGCTGGGGGAGGGGGAGGGGAGGTGACAATCTCAGTGCCCCCCCCAGGGAAGGATTGGGACAGGCATCATCCCCAGTCACCGACTGGTGGTAATGGGGGGGCGACATGGATGGGGACAAGCCCAGTGTCCCCTCCCCACCCAGGGAGGGGTTTGAGGGGGGGGGTGAAGTCCTGGTGCTCCCTCCCACCCCAGGGCGGGGGGGGAAGCTGGGAGCCCCCGGCCCAGGCTCCAAGGGTCGGGGGAGGACCGGGGGGGGGCATTCAGCCCTGGGGAACCCTAAGCTGGGCTGGGGGGAGACACAAAGGGAAACCCCAGTCTGGGGGTGTTCTGTACACAGGTGACACCCTCCCACCCACCATAAAATGCCCCCCCACCGTGTGTCGCGTGTCCCCCCCCCCAGTCATCTCCAGGGGACACACACAATGCTGTCCTGGATCAGGGGGACAAAAATCTATGGGGCTCGGGGGGGGGCCCTGATGCCTGACACCCCCCCGCCCCGCTCTGGGGTGAGAGAAGCCTCTGAGCAGCCAGCGGCAGCGGGGGGAAGCTGGAGGTGACACCCAGGGGGTCCCATGGCACAGGGGGGGATGACACTGCCCCCCCCCGATGTCCCCAGGGACCCCCAACTGCCCCCCTCGCCCCGAGGTTTTGTGTGCGTGTGTCCCCACCAGCAGCAGACGGCATCACCGCAGCGAGATGCCACCTCCTGCCCTTCGTCCCCCACCCCGGGGACACACACACACACCCCCCAGTGGCTGCCCCCCCCCCCCACTTTTGACACCCCCCTAACCTCCCCCGGCTCCCCCCTCGCTGTCAGCAGCAGCAATAAAGCATCTTCCTGCACCTCCTCACTTTTATCCACATGCAGCGGGGAGGAGGGGGTGGGGGGGTGACAGCAGGGACGGTAGCTGCCACCAGCATGGCCAGACAGACAGCTGGAGGGGGGGGGCCAGACAGACAGACAGATAAATCCCCCCCCCCTTTTTTTAGAAGTTGGGTTTGTGCTTCTTGAGCTCGACCATGAGGTGGTGGATGTTGATGAGCTCGGCGCGGGCGGGCAGGGAGCGGAGGGGGGGCTGCGCCAGCACCTTGTGGAACCGGTGGTAATATTGGATCAGCTGCGTCAAAGCACCCTAGGGAGAGGGCCGAGGCAGGGGTTTAAGGTGGGGGGGGGGGGCATTAGGAACCTTCCCCCCCTTCCCCAAAATCCCCCGGATCCCACCTGGATGATGCCGGTGCCGTTTTTGAAGTTGCTGAAGGAACGCATGACGTCCTGGCTGAGCGACTCCACCGCCGCCTTCCAGGTGCTGGAAAAACCTCGAGCCAGTTGTGTTACGCGGGCTGAGGAGGTTGAGGGGGGGAGATGTATAAAAATTGAGGACCCCCCCCTTCTCCTTTTCAGGGTGGGGGTCCCTAAAACTCACATTTTGGCCCCCTCCGCTTCTTACCTTCCTCCCCGCGCAGCCGTTCCAGCTGCCCTTTCTCCAGCAGCGCCTCGGCCTCCTTAACAAAGGCGATCATCCCGCCAAAGGGGGGGGAGAGGATCTCCTCGATGAATTCCTAGGGGAGGTGGGGGGGAGGTGAAGGTGACACACCCCCCCCACCCCAAGGTGTCACCCTAAAATTGGGGAAGCCCCAAAAATAGAAAGGGGGGGGGCTCTTACCTGGGTGCGGGCAGAGAGTAGCTGCTGGAAACCCTCCACCTCTTTGCTCTCCTCCACCGCCCGCTCCTGGGGGTGAGATGGGGGGGAACGACACATGGAGGTTTTGAGGCCCCCCTTTAAATTTGGGGGGGGGCTCTTGGCTTTTTTGGGGGGGGGGCGTGTTCGTTACCATGAGGACCCCCAGCATCATGTCGTAGTTGTTAATGAGGAAGATGAGCTGCTCCTTGCGGGAGGAGAACTCGGCCGCCACACGCAGCACAAAGTTTTCCACTTCCACCTTGGAGGGGGGGAGAATGGGATGGGGGGGCAGCGTGGGGGGGTCCCCAACACTCCTGGGTCCCCCCTGAAGTTTGGGGGGGGGCAAGGTGTCCCCCCAATACCTGGAGTTGCCCCAGCAGTGCGTGGGTCTTCTCGTTAGGGAAGGTCTGGTTGATGCTGACGATGGCGGAGGAGAACTCGGCGTAGCGACGGGTGATCTGGGGGGCGGGTTGGGGGTGCGAGGTGAGGGGCGGGTACGGGGGGGGACCCCAAAACCCCCTCCCCCCGCATCGCCCTCCCCATACGTAGTGAGGTCGGGTGTCGAGGAACCCCAACTTTTGGGGGTCGGTGCTCTGGATGCTCTGGATGTTCAGCTCCAGGATGTGCTTGAAGCGAGGCCACAGGATGTCCAGTAGCGTGTCCCAGTACCTGGGTGGTGGTGGGGAGACACACAGATTTGGGGGGGTCCCTGCAGGATTTTTGTGGTCCCCCGGGTGGGTGCGTTGTCCCCCCCCACTCACTTATCGACGGCGGGGATGTTGCGCTTGGCCATAATGGCTTTGAAGCGCAGGACGATGTGGATGCAGAGGAAGATGGCGATGCTGTCGTAGCAATCGCAGACGTACGCTTCCATGTGCTTCTACGTTTTTTTTTTTGCGGGGAGCGGGGGGGAACAGAGACAGACACGTCAGCCAGCGGCTTTGGGGGCCCCCCCAAAACCCCACGGCACTTCCCCCCCCAAAAAAACCTCACCAGGAACATGGTCAAGGTCTTTCCCATGACGGCGTTGAAAAGATCTTGGGCGCTGGGACCCGTCACCATAAAAAAGTCGCAGAGGAACAAATACTCGCGGCAACTGTTATCCAGGAGAGCGTAGTGCTGGCTGCGGAACAGTGACTCGAAGGGGTACTACGGACGGACAGAGGGACAGACAGAGGTCAGGACACCCCCCCGGGGCCCCCCCGCCCCGTAATTCCCTCCTCATAACTCACCCGCACGTCGCTCTTTTGGGCGGCGTGGGGGACGATGATGGGACCCTCCAGCTCGGCCGCCCCGATGACGCTGCCCCGGTTGCCCAGAGTGAAGACGGTGTTGCGGTTTTTCAGAGAGGGCTTGGAAAAAAAACGTGATGGGGGGGCAGAAATGACACGATAACGGGGGTCAAGGCAATAACATTGTGTCCCCAGCCTCCTCCCTCCCCCCCCAAAACCTCTCCCCTGTCGTCATCCTGTCCCCCATGATCCCAGGATATCTTTTTTGGCTGTGTCCTCCACACCCATGAGATCGTCCTTCTCGGCCACCTCTTCGTACTGCGGGTGACAAAACGGAGGGGAGTCAGCACCCAAAACACATCCCCCGGTGTCCCCAACGCATCCACCATCCCCCCAACACATCCCCAGCTCCCCAAACCCCACCTGGATCTTCATGAGGCGGCTGGTGTAAGATTTGAAGTAGGAGAGATAAATCTTGCTCATGGTGTCCACGTACTGCTCCCGCAGCTCCTGCGCCACTGTCCGCTCGTTGCCCAGCAGGAACTGGTAGAAGAACCTGCTCGGGGTGAGGGGAGAAGTTGGGGTACCCCCCCTGCACCCCCATTTTCTTCCCTGATCCGCCCCCCAACACCTCACCTGTACTTCAACAAGGCGTTTTGGGGGATCTGGTAGTTGGTCATGGGCTTGCGGAAGGAGTAAATCTTCTGCAGGACGAACTCCCGGATCTTGGTGACGGCCTTGGGGGGACACAGGGATGGGTTGGGGGATGCTGAGGGGTCCCCTGGGTGCTGGGGGGGGGGTCCCTTGGGTACTGGCTGGGGTCCTTTGGGTGCTGGTTGGGGTGTCCTCACCTTAATCTTGAGCTTCTCCAGGACGTGCTGGACGTCAGCGCAGGCCACAGTCTCCCTGAATGCCTGTTCCTTCACCGAGTTGATTTTCCCATTCAGCTCCTGCAGCTGCTCCAGGAATTCTGGCTCCGTCACCGGCGCCTCCAGGATGGTGCTACGAGGTGACAGAAAGGTGACACGGGGCCATGGAGGTGACAAGAGACCTCTTTCGTCCCCGTATCCCACCTGATCATGACAGCGGGGACGACCAGCTCATCCAGGAGCTGGCCCAGCTGCTCCCGTACGGCCCGGCGGTTCTTCAGCCGCAAATTCATGGCCACCGACTGCTCTTGTAACGTCCGGATCTCAGAGCTGATGCTGCTTAGGTCGCATTGGAAAGCGCTCAGCATCTGTTCCATGCGCTGCCGGGGTGGGGGGAGACACACAACAAGGGGTCAGGGGACGCCTTGGGGACACAGTGGGGGGGGGGAGGATGGACACGGAGACAGGGACACCCCGTCCCAGCCCTCACCTCCAGGATGGCGTCGCAAGCGGTGATCTGGTTGTGCAGCGACGCGATGTTCTCACTCTCTTTGATGTCTGCGGGGGCGGGTAAAGGACGTGGCGACACGTTGGGGACACATGGGGGACACTGTGTGTTCCCCCTAGGTGACAGCCACCTCCCCCCCATGCCTCCCCCCCCCAAACAAGGATACAGTCGTGGATGGAAGCGCGTTCAACCTCTTGCAGCTCCAGCTCTACCTGCTTGGAATACTGCTGCAGATCCACGCCCTACGGGGACAGCTGCGTCACTGGGGGGGACACACATGCTGGGGGGGCTGGGGATGCCGCTGTAGGGCTGGGAACGCTATAGGGCAGGGTGTTTGGGGTGTGTGGGGGAGCAAAAGCCGCTCACCGTCTTCAGGGCCTCCTGCACCAGCGCGTCCTCCAGGTTGGCCTGGATGTGAACTGGGGGTGGGGGAGGATTTATTTTTTGGGGGGGACACGACATGACAGTGGCTCGATGTCCCCGCTGTCCCCACGCCAGCCCCCTAACTGCTCCTTGCCCCATCAGCATCATCTGTTTCCCATCATCCCCCACCAAAACACCCCAGTGTCCCCCTCAGCTGTCCCCTCCCCCCTCCCTGTACCCCCATTTCCCCCCGAGCCCACCCAAAACAACCCCCTGGTCCCCCAACTCCCATCACGGCTCCCCTGTGCCCCCCCATCACTGGTCCCTCATTTCCCCCCCCCCCCCCAATAACAGGTCCCCCGTGTGTCGTCGTCCCCATAACC
Organism: Buteo buteo; assembly: GCF_964188355.1. Classification (NCBI taxonomy): domain Eukaryota; kingdom Metazoa; phylum Chordata; class Aves; order Accipitriformes; family Accipitridae; genus Buteo; species Buteo buteo. Next base: position 1,062,455 of record NC_134202.1, read on the forward strand.
GGTCCCCCCGGTTTCCCCCCCCCGCCATAACCGGTCCCCCCCGGTGTCCCCCACCGTCCACTTCATCCAACACCAGATCTTCCCCCCCCAGGTCCAGCTCGGGGTCGGGGGGGCCGGGGCCCAGTTCCGCCTCCAGCTCCGTTTCCAGCGGCGGCTCCGAGACTCGAACCTGCGACAAAGGGAACGGCTCAACCCGGCCCGGGACCCCCCCGGGACCCTCAAAACCCCCCCGGGACCCCCAAAACCCCCCCGGTACTCCCCCAGCCCCGGTTCTACCTCCATCGCCGCCGCCATGACAGCCTGCCTCTGTCACGTGACGGGTGCTCCCCCTTCCCCGGCCCGGCGCGCTGACGTCACTTCCGCTTTCTTTCCCAAAGGAACCGGCGGGAGGAGGAGGCCGCAGCCATGGTGGGTGCCGGTGGTTATCGGTCGCCATCGGGGCCAGGGGGGAGGGAGAGAGCGGTGGGGAGGGAGCGGGGAGAAGCGGGGGGATATGGGGGAGCGGGGGGGGAGGGATGGAGGCGGCGGCGGGAAGAGATGGCGGCGGTGTATGGCCGGACACCCCCCCCCCCCCCCCGACCTTCTCCCCGGTGGCGGCCATGTCAGCCCCGGTGGCCAACCCCACGCCCCCCGTGACCGTGTCCCCCCCCGGTAACCGTGTCCGCGTGTCCCCCTAGTCTCTCGTCATCCCCGAGAAGTTCCAGCACATCCTGCGTGTCCTCAACACCAACATCGATGGGCGCCGGAAAATTGCTTTCGCCATCACCGCCATCAAGGTGAGGGGACAGCGGGAGTGGGATACGAGGCGGGGGGGGGGGATGACACAAGTGACGTGACGACCCCTCCACGCTTTTTGTCGCGTGTGTGTGTCCCCCCAGGGCGTGGGACGCCGCTACGCCCACGTGGTGCTGCGCAAAGCTGACATCGACCTCACCAAGCGAGCGGGCGAGCTGACCGAGGACGAGGTGAGAGGGTTGGGAGGGGACAGGGACATTTCTTGGAGGCTTGGGGACATTTCTTGGGGCTTGGGGGCATCTCCAGGGGGGCTGGAGGCATTTCTAGGAGCTTGCAGATATTTCTAGGGGCTTGGGAACATTTCTAAGGGGGTTGGGGATGTTTCTAGGTAACTTATGGGCATTTCTAGGGGCTTGTGGGCATTTCTAGGGGCTTGGGGACATCTAGGGGGCTTGGGGTTGTGTCTAGGGAGATTGGGGATATTTCCGGGGCTTGGGGACATTTCTGGAGGGTTTGGGGACATCTCTAGGGGGGTTGGGGATATTTCTAGGGAGCTTGGGGACACCTCTAGGGGTGTTGGGGACATGTCTAGGGGGATTCAGGGCATCTCTAGGGGGCTTGGGGACATTTCTAGGGGAGAGGTGATATTTCTGGGGGGGCTTGGGTACATTTCTAGGGAGGTTGGGGATATCTCTAGGATCTTGGGGACATCTCTAGGGGAGTTTGGGGCATCTAGGGGGCTTGGGGACATCTCGGGGGGGGCTGGGGACATTTAGGGGCCTGTGGACATCTCTAAGGAAGTTGGGGACATCTCTGGGGGGGTGTCCCCCCGCCCTGTCCCCCCCCAGGTGGAGCGGGTCATCACCATCATGCAGAACCCCCGACAGTACAAAATCCCCGATTGGTTCCTCAACCGGCAGAAAGACGTGAAAGACGGGAAGTACAGCCAGGTGAGGGGGGGACACACACATGGGACACCCCCCTGGGTGTCCCCCGATGTCCCGTAATGCCCCTTGATGTCCCCTAATGTGTCGTCGTCGTTCCTCTGCAGGTCTTGGCCAACGGCTTGGACAATAAACTGAGAGAGGATTTGGAGCGGTTGAAGAAAATCCGGGCACATCGGGGACTGCGACACTTCTGGGGGTGAGCGGGGGGCTTGGGGACACTGGGGGGGGCTTGGGGGCACAGGGAGTGGTGACACTAGGGGGGAATAGGGTCCTTGAGACCGCTGTCGTGTCGTCTGTCCCCCCACGTGCGGCAGGCTGGGGCACTTCTGGGGGTGAAGGGGGGGGGGATTTGGGGACATGGGACACAGGGAGGGAGGTGACACTGGTGACACGTCCCTCCTGTCTTGTCAACCCCCCCCAGGCTGCGCGTGCGAGGCCAGCACACCAAGACCACCGGCCGGCGGGGCCGCACCGTCGGTGTCTCCAAGAAGAAGTGACGGGGGCAGGGGAGGAATAAAAGTGACGTTGGTGGTGACAGAGGTGGTCCTTGTGTGTGTGTGTGGCTTCGCACGAAGATGGGGTGGGGGCTTGCACGAGGGTGGGGGGTCAGGGGAAGATGGAGGCTCCATCAAAGGACATGGCCTTGCACGAGGACAGGGCCTCGAGAAGTTGGAGCCTCACAGGAGAGCAGGGCTTCACACAGGGATGGGGAGGGTCTTTGCACAAGGATGGGACCTTGCACGAGGGGTTTCGGCCCCGGGGCCGGTGCTTTTGCACCAGGGCAAGGTCTCGCACGAGGATGGGGGCCCTCGCACGAGGATGAGGCTTTGCACAAGGATGGGATGTTGGATGAGAACGGGGCTCCATGCGGGGGCGGGGCCTCGGGAGGTGGACATTACCTTGCACGAGGATGGTGCCTTGCACGATGACGGGCCTCGCACGAGGACCTTGCACGAGGATGGGTCATTGCACGACGATGGGGCCTCGCCTGCCCACTGTACGAGGGCAGCCAGGCTTCGGGGGGGGCGGGGCAGCGGCGTGCAAGCCCCGCCCCTTTGCCGCGAGTGTGCAAGCCCCGCCTACCCGCCGCCACGCGTGTGGTATAGAGCTGCCGTCCGCCCAGCTGCCCTCAACAAACATGGCGGCGCCGGCTTCCACCCCTGGTTGCCTTCAACAAACATGGCCGCCGTCCCGCCCTCGCTGCCCTCAACCAACATGGCGGCGCCGCCGCCTCACCCTTGCCCTCCTCCAACATGGCGGCGCCGGCTTCACCCCTTCCGCCGCGCCTCTGTGTTCTGATTGGTCGCGCTCTTACCTTCCCTGTCTTCTGATTGGTCGCCACGCCGGAAAGGGCGGGGAGGCAGATCGCACATGGCGGCGGCGGCGGCAGCGAACGGCGGGAGGTCCCGCACCCTTCACCGACGGCAACGGGCCGGGCCGGGCCCCGCCGCCTCCGCCAGCCATGGCGGGGAACGGGGAGACACCGGCAGCGTGTCCGGGGTAGGGCGGGGGACTCCGGGGGGGGATCCCGCTACGGGAAAAGGGGAATTCGGGGCGGTTTCGGTACCGGGGGGGTCCCGGTGCTTTTTCCCCCCGGTACCAGGCCTCTGTCTCTCTCCACACAGAGGAAGGACCCGTTCCCCGGGCCCGCCCCGCTGCCCCGGCCCAGGGTGAAGCGGTTCCTGCGGGGGACGAAGGAGAAGGCGGTGAGAACGGGGGGGGGGAACCGGAGCCCCGGGGGGGGTCTAGAGGGGAATTCGGGGTGGGGGGGAGGACGATATTGGGGTGGGGGGGTGTCAGGGGGGCTGTGGGAGTGATTGGGGGGGGCCCTGGGGAAGGAACTGTTGGGGCGGAGGTTTGGGGGGGCTCTGGGGGTGGATATTGGGGGGGGTTGTCCCCACCTCACGGTGTGTGTGTGTCCCCCCCCCGCCAGCCCCGGGCCAAAAGCCAGCGCCTGCGGTGGCACCTGAAGCTGTCGGGGCAGCGGGAGGAAGCGGCGGCCGCCCGGGCGGCTCGGTTGGACCTGCTGCTCCCCGAGGAGCCGGGGTGAGTCCCCTGTGTCCCCTCCCCAGTGTCACCTGTGTCCCCCTCCGCCCTACTTTGTCCCCTCACACCCCCCCTTTCAACGTCCCCCCAGGTTCCTGGAGGCCGACCCTGGCGAGGACACCTGCACCATCACCCAAGGGGACATCGCTGAGGCTGTGGACATCGCCAGTGCCGCTAAGGTGGGATGGGGACACGGCGAGGCGGGGGACAAGGGACATTTGGGGGGGGGAATGACACACTGGGAGGGTCTCATCCCCTTCCTTTCCCTTTCCTGCAGCACTTTGACCTGAGGTTGGAACAGTTCGGGCCGTACCGGCTGGATTACACCCGCAACGGGCGGTGAGTTGTGCCAGGTCGGGGTGTCCCCCGCCTTGTCACCGCTCCTTGTCATCTCCTGTCCCCCCCCCTTCACCTCCTGTCCCCCTCCATTCCACAGGCACCTTCTGCTGGGGGGCCGACGGGGCCACGTGGCCGCCATGGATTGGCAGACGAAGGCACTGATGTGCGAGATCAACGTGATGGAGACGGTGACGGACGTGGCGTGAGTGCACACGGAGCATGTGCAAGGCGTGCGTGGAGCTGCAGCGGTGGTGTTGCACTGCGAGCGTGCGGAGCCGGGGACGTGTGGGCATAAGCCGCGGCACGCGCGAGTGTGAAAAGCCAAGGATGCATATGCGAAGCTCTGTGCGCAGCACCTGGCGTGTGCGTGCAAGCAAACCCGTTGTGTGCACCGCATCGGGCGCTTGCGTGCAAAGCCCCGTGGGCAGAGTCAGGGATGTGCGTGCAAACCTCTTTGTGCTGCGCACGTGTGTGCAGACGTCCATGTGTGCAAGGGGCAGGCGTGCAAACCCATCGCACGTGCCAGGTGCAGCACCACGCGCACGTGTGCAAACCCACTGCGTGTCCCACGTGCTGCGCTGTGCGCCTGCATGCAAACCCCTTGCGTGTCCTGCGTGCCGCGCTGTGCACCCACATGCAAATCCCTTGTGTCATGTTGTACACCCACGTGCAAACCCCGCTTGTGCAGCGCCGTGCACGTGCGTGCAAACCTCGTGTAGAGTCGTGGACGTGAGTGCAAACCCATTATGTGTCCCACATGCAAATCCCCTCTCTGTGCTGCACCGTGCACCCACACACAAACCCCCGCGTGCAGAGCACGAGACAACGTCTGCAAACCCCTTGCATGTCCCGTGTGCTGCGCTGTGCACCCACGTGCAAACCCTTTGCACGTGCCGCGCTGCGCCCGCGCCCGCAAACCCCTTGCATCTCGCCTGCCCCACGCGCAGCCCCGTGCAACCCTCGTCCCTTGTGCGTGTCCCCCCAACCGTGTCCCCCCCGCAGGTGGCTGCACACGGAGACGCTGCTGGCGGTGGCCCAGCGCCGGTGGCTCCACGTTTACGACAACCAAGGGCTGGAACTCAACTGCCTCAAGAGTTTTCCCGGCGTTTTACAGCTCCAATTCCTGCCTTACCATTTCCTCTTGGCCACCGCGGTGGGTGCCCACCGGGACACCAGGGTCCTCGGTGGGGTGGGGGTCAGGGAAGGGGGGGGGGAGAGGTTGGGGGGGGTGGGAAGGTCCTGATGATCTTTTTTTCTCTCTTGCAGAACGACAAAGGCTTTTTGCAATATCTGGATATTTCGGTGGGGAAGGAGGTGGCCGCGCTTTGCACCCGGGGTGGGCGTTTGGCCGTTATGGCACAGAATCCGGCTAATGCCATCATCCACCTGGGTCACAGCAACGGTAAGACCAACCCCCCCCCCCCCCCCCCAAAAAAAAAACCCAGAGGGGTGTCTTTAACTCTCTCCCTCCTTTAAATCACGTCCTTGTCCCCAGGGACAGTGACGTTGTGGAGTCCCACTGTGTCGGAGCCGCTGGTGCGGATGCTTTGCCACCGCGGTGCCCTGCGGGCACTCGCCGTCGATCCCACCGGCACGTGAGCACTGGGAAACTTTTTGGTGGGGGGACGACACACCTAATCCTATAGCTAATGAGAACCGGTGTGTCACTTTTTTGTGTGTCCCCCCCACTTATTTCTTTTCCCAGGTACATGGCGTCAGCGGGGCTGGACCGCAAACTGCGGCTGTTCGACCTGCGGACGTACCGGGTGCTGCAGGAGCTGGTGCTGCCGCAGGGTGCCGGGCACCTCGCCTTCAGCCAACGCGGGGTGCTGGCAGCCGCCTGCGGTGACCTAGTACAGGTAGGACTCCCCCCCCGACACCCCCTTGATTTGTTCCTCTTCTATGACCCCCCTAAATGTGTGTCCCCCCCAAAAAACAAGGTGTACAAGGGAGTGGGGAAGGATGGGCCACCCCAACCGTATCTCTGCCATCGCCCACCCCGGCCACCGCACGGGCTTCGCTTCTGCCCCTTCGAGGACGTCCTCGGTGCCGGCCACGGTCACGGTTTTACCAGCATTTTGGTGCCAGGTAGGGTGGCCCCCACCCAAGGGTGTCAAAAGTCGGGGGGGGGATGTTTCCAGACAACCCACCCACCCGTTATCCCCCCACCACTGCCATCTAGGTGCCGGTGAAGCCAATTTTGATGCGTTGGAGAATAATCCCTATCGCAGCCGGCGGCAGCGGCAGGAGTGGGAGGTGAAGGCGCTGCTGGAGAAGGTAATTTGGGGGGGGCACCCCCAAAACTGCTGGGGGGGGCACCCCCAAAACTGCTGGGGGGGGCCAAAAGCGCAGCTGACCCCCAAACCTTTTGCTGATCCCCTAAATCACTGCTGATCTCCTTAAACTGCTGGTGATTCCCCCAAATGGCTACTGACCCCCCGCCAAATGGCTACTGAGCCCCCCTAAACTGCTGCTGACTCCCCCCAAGCTCCTGGGGGGGGGCCCCCAAAATCCTGCTGCCCCCCGCAATCCTACTTCTGACCCCCCAAACCGCAGGTGACTCCCCCTAAAACTACTGCAGACACCCCCCAAAATGTAGCTGACCCCCCCCCAAATCTCCTGACCCCCCCAAACTCACCACTGACACACCCCCCCCCAGATCCCGGCGGAGCTGATCACGCTGGATCCGACCCAGCTGGGATGCGTGGACACGGCCAGCTTGCAGCAGAAACGGGAGGAGCGGATTCAGCGCCTGGTACTGGGGCAGGGGGTTGATCTCGATTTTGGGGTACAGTCCCCCCTCAAACCCAGCTAATCCCCCCCCTTGTATTTTTGCTGCCCCCCCCCCCCCCCCCCCAGGGTTTCGACCCTCAGGCCAAGGCCAAATTCAAACCACGGCGACGGGCGAAGGGCAACAACCTCCTGCACCGCAAGCGGAAGGTGGCCCACGAGGAGCAGCGGGTGCGTGTTGGAGACCCCCCCCGTCCATGAACCCCAAATTAATTTGGGGGGGGAGCCACCCAGCTTCATTTTATCCCCCCCCCCCTTCCCCAGGCTGTTATCCGTCAGAGCGTGGAGCAGCGAGAGCAGGAGAAGAAGGGGAAGAGGAAGGAGAGGAGGAAGGGGGAGTCCTCCCCACCCCCAAAACGTGGGGCCCTCGACCGCTTCAAGAAATAATGGGGGGGGGGGGGCACACAACACCCATTATGGGGGTCCCCAGGGTGCTGTTGTGTCCCCCCCCTGCTTGGGGGTCCCTGGGGTGTGTGTCCCCCACTGTGGGGGTCCCCTACACCCCCCTGCTCTGCACGCTCTGGGGATCCCCAACATGGCCCCCCCATTATTAAAGTCTGTCTGCCGAGCCCCTGCTGTCCCTGTGTGTCCCCATCTGCCCCCCCCCCCCCCCCCAAAAAAAAGCCAAGTGCCACCGCTGGTGTCACCAGCCCCGTCGCATTTATTGCCCGCTGGGGATGGGGACGCTGCAGCGCCTGCCAACTGGGGGGGGGGGGGGGGGCAGCGCCATGCGATGGCCTTGTCAGTCACCGTGCAACGTCCTTGTCACCGTGCACTGTCCTCGTCCTCTTTGCACCACGGCTGAGGGCTTGCAGCGACGCAACGCTGCATCCCAGCGCTGCTGCGGCTCCTCCATGTGCAACGTCCCGTGCAACGTCCTTGTCGCACCGCAGCTGATCACTTGCAGCGACGTGATGTCGCGTCCTGGTGTTGCTGCAGCTCCCTGAACACATGCAAGCCCTGTGCAACCTTGTCTTTGCACCGTGGCTGATCACTTGCAGCAGCGCAACGGTGCATCCCAGTGCTGCAGCAGCTCCTCCAACACGTGCAACGTCCCGTACAATGGTCTCGTCCTTGCTGCGCTGTAGCTGATCACTTGCAGCGACGTGATGTTGCATCCCAGGGCTGCTGCAGCTCCTGCAACACATGCAAGCCCTGTGCAATGTCCTTGTTGCACAGCAGCTGATCGCTGGCAGTGAGGCAATGCTGCATCCCAGCACTGCTGCGGCTCCTCCAACACGTGCAACATCCCGTGCGATGTCCTTGTACTCTCTGCACTATGGCTGATGGTTTGCAGCAACGCAACGCTGCATCCCAGGGCTGCTGCAGCTCGTTGAACACAAGCAACATCCTCATCCTCTTTGCCCCACAGCTGATCGCTTGCAGTGACATAATGTTGCATCCCAGGGCTGCTGCAGCTCTTCCAACACGTGCAAGCCCTGTGCAACGTCCTTGTTGTTGCTGCGCTGTGGCTGATCACTTGCAGCGATGCAACGCTGCATCCCAGCGCCGCTGCAGCTCCTTGAACACGTGCAACGTCCTCGTCCTCTTTGTACTGCGGCTGATGGCTCGCAGCAACACAACGCCGCATCCCAGGGCTGCTGCGGCTCACCAAACACGTGCGAGCCCCATGCAACGTCCTCGTCCTCTTTGCACTGCAGCTGATTGCTCGCAGCGCTGCTGCATCCCAGCGCTGCTGCAGCTCCTTGAAACACGTGCAACGTCCTCGTCCTCTCTGCGCCCCGGCTGACGGCTCGCAGCGACACCACGCCGCATCCCAGCGCTGCTGCGGCTCCTCCAACACGCGCGAGCCCCGTGCGACGTCCTCGGCCCCGCCGCACCGTCCCCCTCCCCGCTCACTGCCAAAGCCACTCGCCGACGGCCAGCGCCTTGCACCGCAGCACGCCCAGCGCCCGCTGCAACGCGTTACAACCCCCCCCCTCTCCTTGCAACAACCCCCAGACCCTCCGCAACTCGCCGGGGCCGAGCCCGTGGGAAGTGAAGAGCACCTCGCCGTAACAGCACCCGTCCAACGGGAACCGCGCCGATCCGGCCATCCGAGCCGAGTGGCGGGGCGCCAAACCGGCTCGCTGGGCGCAAAGGCCCACCCAGACGTCCTCGGGGGTGACGAAAGGGACTCGGGGGGCCGCCGCCAGCACGGCCGCCGCCGCCTCCCCCGACAGGACGTAGGCCGTGCCGCTGCAATAGAGGGGGAAGGTGGCGTCGGGATAAACGGCGACGGGGACGTGGTGGCGACCGCGAGGGTCCCGCTGGGGTCGAACCCACCAGTGGATCCGTCCCAGGTACAACCGCGGCGCTCGCCGGAAGGACGCCAAGTAACTCGTCAAGGCCGGGAGGTTGACGAAGACGTCGTCGTCGGCTTTGAGGATGAAAGGGACGGCGGGGCAACGGCGCGCGGCCCAGCGGAGCAGGAACGCCGTCTTGCGCGTGAGGTTGGCGTAGGTGTCGGCGAAGGCGCCTTGCAGGAGGTCGCCGTGGCGGCGAGCTTCCGCTCGCACCGCCGGTTGTTCGGCCGGCGCCGTCGGCACCCCCAGGACGAAGAGGGTGCGGGTGGGGAGCCCGCCCGGTCGCCCGTCCGCGCCCCCCCACGTTTCTCGGATGGCCTGGCGGCGAGCGGCGTGGGACGGGGCGCTGGGTACCAGCACCAGGAGGAACGGGGGGGTCGGTCCGCAGCCGCGGGGGGAGAGGAGGAGGGGGGGGTCGTCGGCGAGGGCCGCGTCGGCCGCAAGGGCCGCGACGCTTGCAAAGCTCGCGGCGTTTGCGACGCCGGCGTCCTTTGCTAAGCTTGCGGCGTTGGCAACGCCTGCACCGTTGGCAACGCCGGCGTCCTTTGCAACGCCTGCACCTTTTGCAACGCCTGCGTCCTTTGCAACGCCTGCACCTTTTGCAACGCCTGTGTCCTTTGCAACGCCGGCGTCCTTTGCAACGCCTGCACCTTTTGCAACGCCTGCGTCCTTTGCAACGCCGGCGTCCTTTGCAACGCCTGCACCTTTTGCAACGCCTGTGTCCTTTGCAACGCCGGCGTCCTTTGCAACGCCTGCACCTTTTGCAACACCTGCACCTTTTGCAACACCTGCATCCTTTGCAACACCTGCACCTTTTGCAACACCTGCATCCTTTGCAACGCCTGCATCCTTTGCAACGCCTGCACCTTTTGCAACGCCTGCACCTTTTGCAACACCTGCATCCTTTGCAACACCTGCATCCTTTGCAATACCTGCATCCTTTGCAACACCTGCACCTTTTGCAATACCTGCGTCCTTCGCAACGCCTGCACCGTCTGCAGGACCCTCACCCTTCGCAAGCCCCGCCTCAGTCGCACCCCCTGCGCCCCTTGCACCCCCCCCCGCACCCTCGTCCCCCCCCCCGCCCCCCCCTCCCCTTTCCCGCCAAACCGCCAGCCCGGCCGCCACCAGCTCCTCCCCCCACCCCCCTCCCCCCACCAGCGCCAGCCCCGCCAGCGCCAGCGCCAGCCCCGCCCCCCGCCCCGCCCCCCGCCGCCCCCCCCGCCTCCTCCACCGCCACATCCCGCTTACCGGGGAGGGTCCCCTGACACGCCCCCCCCCCTCCCCCGGGAGCCCCACGGGTGCGTAGAACCCGCGGGGTGACACGCGTGGGGGCAAAGTTCCTCGGGGTGGGGGTGGGGGGAGAGTGCGCCTGCGCGGAGCGCCGGGAGGGCGGGGCCAAAGGGGAGGGGGCGGGGCTGGGGAGCGGGAGAGGGGCGTGGTGTTGGCTGGAGGGGGCGTGGTGCTGGGGGAGCGGGGGGCGCGGCGTGGCGGAGGTAGGGGGCGTGGCGAAGGTGGAGGGGGCGTGGTGAGGGCGGAAGGGGCGTGGTGAGGGCGGAGGGGGCGTGGTGAGGGTGGCGGGGGAGAGGGATGGGAGTGCGCAGGCGCGGAGCGGAGGGGGCGGGGACGCGGCGCGTCACGTGGGAGGAGGTGGGCGGGGCCGGGCGGGAGCCGGTTCCTGCGTGAGGCGAGCGGAGAAGGTGGGGGGGGGGGGGGCCTGGGGGGGTGAGGGGGGGTTGGGGGGGTTCTGTGGGGTGGGGGGTTTTCCTGGAAGGGTTTGGGGGGCCCTGTGGACTGGGTGGGAGGGTCCTCGTGGGGTTTGGGGGGGTCTGGGGGGGTTTCTGTGGAGTGGGGAGGTGTCCTGGAAGGATTTGGGGGGGCCTGTGGGGGTTTGGGGGGGGGCTTGGGATATCTGGGGGGGTTCTGTGGGGTGGGGGGGGTCCTGGAGGGGTTTGGGGGGGCCTGGGGGGCCCTGTGGAGTGGGTAGGAGGGTCCTCGAGGGGTGTGTGGGGGTTTGAGGGGGGCTTGTGGGGTGAGGGGGTTCCTGGAGGGATTTGGGGGGGTTGGAGGGGGCTTGTGGGGTGAGGGGGGTTCTGTGGAGTGGGTGGGAGGGTCCTGGAGGGGTTTGAGGGGGGGCCTGTGGGGTGAGGGGGGGCCTGGAGGGATTTGGGGGGGCCCTGGGGGGCTTGGAGGGGTCTGGGGGAGGGGCCTGTGGGTTTGGGGGGTGCTAGAGGGGTTTGGGGGGGACCGTGGGGGGTGGATGCTCAGGGGGGGTCGAGGGGGCCTTGGGGGGGGCCATGAGGCTGCAGGGGGTGTTTGGGGGCCCTATAGAAGTCCGCGGGGGGGGGGCGTGTCTCTGTGGGGTTTGGGGGGGTCTGGAAGGGGGGGTGCAGTTTTGAGGGTTCTCTGGGATTTGGGGGGGGGCCTCTCTGGGGTGCAGGGGCTCCCCATGGGGCACAGAACTGCCCTGGGATTTTGGGGAGGGGGGCTCCAAAAGGTGAGAGATGCCTCCCCCAATCCCCCCTGCTGTCCCCCCCCCAGCCCTCTCCATGGCAGAACAGATCCAGAAGAAGCTACAGGGCGAGCTGGAGAAATACCAGCAGCTCCAGAAAGGTACGGCCTGGCCCCCCCAGACCCCCCCCCACACCCCCATAACCCCCCTGTACCCCCAGCCCCCCCCCTGCACCCCATAACCCCTCCTTCCTCCCCCTCCAGCACCCACTATCCCCCTCCCACCCTTCCCCTCCTCACGGGGTGCCACAGGACCCCTATTTTGGGGGGGTGCCAGCACCGGGGGGGGGGGGGGCCAGGTGACTCCCCCCCACTTTTTTTTTTGTGTGCCCCCCTTCCGCCCCCAGACCTGAGCAGGTCAGTGACAGCACGGCAGAAACTGGAGGCGCAGCTGACGGAGAACAATATCGTGAAGGAGGTGCGTGAAGCCCAAAACCCCCCCTCTAAGGGTGACACCCCCCCCCCCCTACTGACCCCCCTCCCCAAAAAAAACCCCAGGAGCTGGAGCTGCTGGATGCCACCAACACCATTTTCAAGCTGATGGGGCCGGTGTTGGTAAAACAAGATATGGAAGAAGCCAAAACCACCGTCGGCAAACGCCTGGATTACATCAATGGCGAAATGTAGGTACTCGGAGGGGGCCACATGGGGGGAGTAAGGGGATTTTTGGGGGGCTGTGGCATTCATATACCCCCCCCCCCCAAAATTTGGCAGCAAGCGCTACGAGCAGCAGATGCAGGACCTGGAACGGCGCTCGGAGCAGCAGCGAGAGACGCTGGGGCGGCTGCAGCAGGAGCTCCAGCGGGCGCAGGGAAAAGCTTAGATGTTTTTTGGGGACCGCACCCCATTTATTTTTTGGGGGGGTCCTTGTACCCCAAACTCCCTCCCCAATTCAGATTAAACCCCTTCCCAAAACAGAAACATCGCTGTGAGCGTCAGGTGTCCCTACTCCTTCCCGTAGTGTCTTTATTGCCGTAGTGTCACAGCCCTGGCACTGGGGGCCTCCCCCCAGATTAATTTGGGGGGGGGGCACCCCTAAAAGAGGGCACGGGTGATCTTGCGGCCGGTGGCTTTGATTTTCGGGAAGGTGGAGCTGAGCTCAGCCCCCCGGGGTTGAGATGGGGGGGGGCAAAGACCAGGACCCCCCCCCAATTCCCGGGGACGTAGGGCAAAATCCAAGCTGGTCCCCGTCATGGCGTAGAAGACGTTGGCGGAGGGGGGTAGGAGCAGTTCTGGGGGGGGCAAAGAGGGAGTGAAGGGGTATTTTGGGGGGGGGGTTAGGGGTGGCCCCCCCCCCGCAAAGCAAAAGCTCACCTCGGTTTTCGGGGAGCAGCTGGAGCAGCTGGAAGCGGGGGGCAGCGCCCGGATCCTGCCCGTGTTTCTCCAGCACTTTGGCCACCACGGCCGGGGTCTTGTCCTGGCTGGTGATCTGGGGGGGGGGGCATAGCGAGGCGGGGGGGTCAGCACCCCCAAAATCCACCCCCCTTGGCTATTTTTTTGATGGGGAGAGGCTTTTGGGGTGGTGATGGGGACACCCCCCCTCCCCAAAATCCCCTTCCTTGGATTTTTAGGGAGGGGGGACACTCCTGAAAGTGATTTTGGCGGGGGGTGGACACGGTATACAAAACTAAAAGCCCCCCCCAGGATTTTGGGGGTCCTGGGGGACCCCAATTTTTTTTGGGGGGGGGATGTGGTGGGTTCCTCACCAGGATGCTTTTGTAGAGGCTGCCGTTGTGCAGTTCCATGCGGGCCCGGATGATGCGGCAGTCGGTGGGGGGGGCCCCCCCCGGCCGCCCCCCGCCCCCCCCCGGGTCCCCCCCAGCTTTAGGGGGGAAGGTTGAGCCACAGGAGGCCGAACGTCGGTGACCCCGGGGGGGGGACAATGTCCCCGGGGGGGGGACGGGGACGGCAGCGGGGGGGGTGGCCGCCTTATCCAGCGCCGACACCGATGGCCACTTCACCTGGGGGGGGTGACAGGGTGGGGAGGGCACCCCAACACCCCCCCCCCCGGATTTGGGGGGGCTTTTGGGGTGGTGATGGGAGCACCCTGGATTTTTTTGGGGGGGCACCCTGTAACCCCCCCCCCTTGGATTTTTTGGAGGAGGGGGGTTGGGGTGCTGATGGGATTGAGACACCCCAATACCCCCCCCCGCATTTTTTTTTGTGGGGTGGGGGTGTCTTACCTGCTCCAGGCGCGAGGGCGGCTGGGGGGCGCCTGCGGGGGGGGACACGAGGACATCGGGGGGGCAGGGCTGGTCCCAGGTCACTGAGGGGGTCCCTACGGATCTCAGGAGCCTGGGGGGGGTGTCAGGGGTGAGGGGGGGGCACACATGGGGTGCACCCCCCGCTTCCCCCCACCCCCCCCTACTCACTCTGCACAGTGGGTGATGACGAGGGCGGGTTTGAGGGGGCGCGGGGGGGGGTCCCCAGGGGGCTCGATCTCATAGGAGAGGCTGTGGCTGCGGAGAGACGGGAGGGGACGCGCTGGGACCTGTCACACCCCCCCCACCCCACGTGGGGACGTGTCACCTGTCTGCCAGCGTCCCCCCCCCACCCCAGGAGGTGCCACCCATGTGTCAGGACACCCCACTCATGTGCCAGGACACCCCCCCCCCCCCCCCCATATACCAACACCCCAGGAGATGCCACCCATGTGTCAGGACCCCCCCCAGCCATGTACCAGGACCCCCCCACCCATGTACCAGCCCCCCAGGAGATGCCACCCATGTGCCAGGACACCCCCCCCAGGACCCCCCCCCCCATATACCAGCCCCCCAGGAGATGCCACCCATGTACTAGGACCCCCCAATCCATGTACCAGCCCCCAGGAGATGCCACCCATGTGCCAGGACACCCCCCCCAGGACCCCCCCCCCATATACCAGCCCCCCAGGAGATGCCACCCATGTACCAGGACCCCCCCACCCATGTACCAGCCCCCAGGAGATGCCACCCATGTGCCAGGACACCCCCCCCAGGACCCCCCCCCCATATACCAGCCCCCCAGGAGATGCCACCCATGTACTAGGACCCCCCACCCATGTACCAGGACCCGTGGGAGATGCCACCCATGTGCCAGGACCCCCCCTCCACGTACCAGCCCCCCCAAGAGATACCACCCATGTGCCAGGACTCCCCCACCCACATACCAGTGCCTCCAGGAGATGCCACCCATGTACCAGGACCCCCCAATCCATGTACCAGGACCCCCCCCACCCATATACCACCCTCCAGGAGATGCCACCCATGTGCCAGAACACCCCCCCCCCCCATCCCCGTCCCCCCCCCCACCTGCGAGCCTCGGGCAGGGGCCGCAGGGTGCGCAGCCAGCGGCGGAAGCGGGGCTGGGGGTGCAGGCGGTACCCCCGGCACAGCCCCTGCAGCCCCTGCACCTGCGCCAGCACCTCGAATTCCTGCCGGGACACCGGGGGGGCGGAATGGGGGGGGGGGGTGACACTGGTGTCACTGGGTGGGGAGGGGGCAGGGGAATGGGGGACATGGGGAATGGGGGGGACGGGGGGATCTAGGGACATGGGGGGGACATGCAGGGGACATGGGGGGGGTCTGGGAATTTGGGGAGTGTTGGGGGACATTGGGGGGGAAGGGACATGGGGATATAGGGGACATGGGGGGACAGGATTTGGGGGGACATGGGGGGACAGAGGGAGTGTTGGGGGACATGGGGACATTGGGGGGACACAGGGACATGGGGATATAGGGGACATGGGGGGGACAGGATTTGGGGGGGACATGGGGATATGGGGGACAGGGGATATGGGGGGGACAGGGGATATGGGGGGGACACAGGGACATGGGGATATAGGGGACATGGGGATGGGACATGGAGGGACACAGTGGGATAAAGGAGGGACATGGGGGACAGGGGACATGGGGGGGACATGGGGGGACACAGGGACATGGGGATGGGGGGACATGAGGGGACACAGTGGGATATGGGGGACGGGACATTGGGGGACATGGGAGGACATGGGGACAGGGGGATCTGGGGACATGAGGGGACAGGGGATATGGGGGGGACGGGACATGGGCCACACACCTTGCGACGCTTGTCGAAATTGATGTAGCCATCCTGCGGGATGGGGCAGGGGGGGCATCAGCTTGGGGACACCCCCACCTCGGGGCCATCCCTTCCCTTGGGGACATTTCTCCTTGGGGACTCCCTAGATTAGGGACAAACCCCCCCCCCCCTCCTTGGGGACCACCCCCCCTCCTTGGGGACACCCCCCCTCCCCCCTTGGGGACAAGTGACACCCACCTCCAGCTCATCCTTCATGGCCGCATCCAGCATCACCAGGTCACGCAGGAAGGTGCCCAGGTAGGGCACGACCCCCTGTGGGGGGACACACACACACAGAGGGGGGGGGACACGGGTGAGGTCAGGAGGTGGCACCGTCCCCTCCCTGTCCCCATGTCCCCTCCCTCACCACGGAGCGCTGCTGCGGGGGGCGGCGGGGCTGGCGGCGGTTGGGGGGCTCCGGGGGGGGGTCCTGGAGGGGGGGACACACAGGGAGGGGGATTGGGGACAAGGACAGGGGTCAGGGCTGGTGACAAGGGACATGGGAGGAGGGATGGGGTTGGGGACAAGGGACGTTGTTGGGGACAAGGATGGGGACGTGGCTGGGGACAAGGACAGGGATAAGGATGGGGACAAGGGCAGGGCTGGTGACAAGGGACATGGGACGGGGACAAGGACAGGGGATGGGGTTGGGGACAAGGGACAGGGACAAGGGACATGGGATGGGGACAAGGACAGGGGATGGGGTTGGGGACAAGGGACATGGCTGGGGACAAGGGACATGGGACGGGGACAAGGACCGGGGACAGGGGTTGGGGACAAGGGACATGGGATAGGGACAAGGACAGGGATCCAGGTTGGGGACAGGGGGTCAAGATTGGGGACGAGGCTGGTGACAAAGGATGAGGTTGGGGACAAGGACATGGGTCAGGGCTGGGGACAGGGCCAGGGGTCTGGGTTGGGGACAGGGGTTGGGGACATGTCCCCGCCTGGAGCAGCAGCTGGCGGCTGGCGCTGTAGTTGTCCTGCTCGGAGCAGATGGCACTGAGCTCCTCGTAGCTGCGCTGGGCATCGCTGGGGACAGGGACAAAGCCACCGCGTCACCCCCAACCCGTATCCCCACGTTCCCCCCCCCCCACCGTGTCCCCTCCGTGTCCCCGTACCGGCTGGTCTCGTCCCAGCTCTGCCGGAGCCGGTGGATGGGGCTGGACTGCAACGCCGAGATGATGGCGCAGAGCGAGGAGAAGTTCCTCAACGCGCGGCACTCCTGGGGACACGGGGACTGTCACCAACCCCGGCCGGGGTGGGGACAACCCCAATGGGATGGGGACACGCAGGGGTGGGGACAGGGACACCTCCACTGGGGCCACCAACCCCCCCCTTGGGGTAGAGATGCTACCACTGGGGACAGGGACACCTATGTGGGGCCACCTCCACGGGGGATGTCTCGGGTACAGGGTCACCTCCGTTGAGGGCCACCTCCATGGGGCCACCTCTGTTGAGGGCCACCTCCATGGGGTCATTTCCATTGAGGGCCACCTCCCTGGGGCCACCTCCACGGGACCACCTCCGTTGAGGGCCACCTCCATGAGGCCACCTCCATGGGGTCATCTCCACTAAGGGCCACCTCCATGGGGCCACCTCCATTGAGGAACACCTCCCTGGGGCCACATCCACTGAGGGACACCTCCATGGGGCCACCACTGTTGAGGGCCACCGCCATGGGGTCACCTCCACTGAGGGCCACCTCCATTGAGGCACACCTCCATGGGGTCAGCTCCATTGAGGGTCACCTCCATGGGGCCACCTCCACAGAGGGGGACCTCCACAGGGCCACCACTGTTGAGAGCCACCTCCATGGGGTCACCTCCATTGAGGAACACCTCCATGGGTCCACCTCCATTGAGGAACACCTCCATGGGGTCACCTCCATTGAGAGCCACCTCCATGGGTCCACCTCCATTGAGGAACACCTCCATGGGTCCACCTCCATTGAGGAACACCTCCATGGGGTCACCTCCATTGAGGAACACCTCCATGGGTCCACCTCCATTGAGGAACACCTCCATGGGTCCACCTCCATTGAGGAACACCTCCATGGGTCCACCTCCATTGAGGAACACCTCCATGGGGTCACTTCCATTGAGAGCCACCTCCATGGGTCCACCTCCATTGAGGAACACCTCCATGGGTCCACCTCCATTGAGGAACACCTCCATGGGGTCACCTCCATTGAGGAACACCTCCATGGGTCCACCTCCATTGAGGAACACCTCCATGGGTCCACCTCCATTGAGGAACACCTCCATGGGTCCACCTCCATTGAGGAACACCTCCATGGGGTCACCTCCATTGAGGAACACCTCCATGGGTCCACCTCCATTGAGGAACACCTCCATGGGGTCACCTCCATTGAGGCACACCTCCATGGGGTCACTTCCATTGAGAGCCACCTCCATGGGTCCACCTCCATTGAGGAACACCTCCATGGGGTCACCTCCATTGAGGAACACCTCCATGGGTCCACCTCCATTGAGGAACACCTCCATGGGTCCACCTCCATTGAGGCACACCTCCATGGGGTCACCTCCATTGAGGCACACCTCCATGGGGTCACTTCCATTGAGAGCCACCTCCATGGGGT
The DNA here is from genome assembly GCF_964188355.1 of Buteo buteo. Lineage (NCBI taxonomy): Eukaryota > Metazoa > Chordata > Aves > Accipitriformes > Accipitridae > Buteo > Buteo buteo. The sequence goes on from NC_134202.1 coordinate 1,080,808, forward strand.
CACCTCCGTTGAGGAATATCTCCATGGGGATCAATGTGTGTCATCGTCTCCCCCCCCGCAGGGGTCCCCACTGACCTCGGCCACCCGGATCCACTTCTCGAGCAGGCGGGCACGCTGGGGGGGCCGCAGCCCCACGCCCCCCAGGCAGGAGCGGACGACGGCCCCCGCCAGGCGGTTGAACTGGCGCACGGTGGCCCGGACGCTGGGACAGGCGCCTTCGCGTCCCCTTTTGTCCCGTTGGGACCAGAGGGCCCCCAGGCACTCGTAGGGCACCAGGCGCAAGAAGAGCTCCTGGGGACACGGGGACAGGAGCATTGGGGACATGGGGACACGGATGTCAGGGACTAGGGGACATGGGAACACGGGGGACATGGGTGTTGGGGACACGGGTGTTGGGGACACGGGGACACGGATATGGCGACATGGGGTGTTGGGGACATGGGGGACATTGGGTATTGGGGACTAGGAGACACAGGGACATGGGTGTCAGGGACTAGGGGACATGGGGACACAGATATGGGGACATGGGTTGTTGGGGACATGGGGACACAGGGACATGGGGACATGGGGGACATGGGTGTCAGGGACTAGGGGACATGGGGACAGAGATATGGGGATGTGGGGCATTGGGGACATGGGGGACATTGGGTGTTGGGAACTAGGGGACATGGGGACACAGATATGGGGACATGGGGCGTTGGGGACATGGGGGATATGGGGACACAGGGACATGGGGACATGGGTGTCAGGGACTAGGGGACATGGGGACAGAGATATGGGGACATGGGGGACATGGGTGTCAGGGACTAGGGGACATGGGGACAGAGATATGGGGACATGGGGCGTTGGGGACATGGGGGACATGGGCATGAGGGACAGGGGCGCACAGGGACAGTGGTGCTGGGGACAGGGGGGGACATGGATTGAGAGGGACATGGGTGACCCAGGGACACAACAGGGTGCTGGGGCAGATTTTGGGGTGCTGGGGGGGTGTTGTGGTGCCGGGAGAGGTTAATGGGTGCCAATAGGGAGGTTTTGGGGTCCCCCCCCCCTCACCGCCTCGGTCAGGGTGAGCTGCTCGGCCACCTCCTGGGCCTGGAAGGACAGAATGTCCAGGGGGTCGGCGTCCCCCTCCTCGTCCTCGTCACCCTCCTCCTCCTCTTCCTCCGTGGGAGTCGCGCTCTGGGGGAGCCCCCCCAAATTTTCCAGGCGTCGCGCAGCTTCCGAGTCGGGCCCCAACACTCGGATCAAGCCCTCGGCTAAGGGGGGGATTTGGGGTCCCCTAAAATCTTCGGGGTACCCGTCCAGCCAGGAGCAGAGGAGAGTTGAGAGAGCCCTGGGGGGATGACACACACATGGGGGGGGGTCAGTGGGGGGGGGGACAGTTGGGGACACAATGGGGGGGGGGTCACTCACGCCTTGGCCTCGGTCAGCTCTGGAGTGTTGGGGGCCTCTGAGAGGGCCCCGAGTTCTTCCAGCCTGGGGGGGGTCAGGGGTACCTGTGTGATGCCCCCCGCCCCCCCCAAGCACCCTGACCCCCATACAGCCCCCTGACCCCCTCCCTAAGCCCCCCCTAGCCCCCTAACTCCCCCCATACAGCCCCCTAACCCCCTCCCACAGCCCCCTAACCCCCCCATACACCCCCATACACCCCCAAACAACCCCCTGACCCCCCCATACACCCCCTAACCCCCTCCCACGGCCCCCTAACCCCCCCATACCCCCCCAAATCCCCCCATACACCCCCCTAACCCCCTCCCACAGCCCCCTGACCCCCCATACACCCCCATACACCCCCAAACAACCCCCCATACACCCCCATACCTCCCTAACCCCTTCCCACGGCCCCCTAACTCCCCCACACAGCCCCCTAACTTCCCCCTAAGACCCCCTACAGCCCTCTAACGCCCTCCCACATCCCCCTGACTCCCCCATACAGCCCCGTAACCCCCCCATACACCCCCTAAATGCCCCCCATACACCCCCCTAACCCTCTCCCACGGCCCCCTAACCCCCCCATACCCCCCCAAATCCTCCCCATACACCCCCCTAACCCCCTCCCACAGCCCCCTGACACCCCCATACCGCCCATACCCCCCAAATCCCCCCCATACACCCCCCTAACCCCCTCCCACAGCCGCCTGACTCCCCCATACACCCCCCTAATGCCCCCCATACACCCCCTAATCCCCCCATACACCCCCAAACAGCCCCCATACCCCCCCATACAACCCCCTGACCCCCCATACCCCCCCAAATCCCCCCATACACCCCCTAATCCCCTCCCACAGCCCCCTGACCCCCCATACACCCCCAAACGGCCCCCTGACCCCCCCAAATCCCCCCATACACCCCCCCCTAACCCCTCCCACACCCCCCTAAAGCCCCCATACACCCCCAAACAGCCCCCATACTCCCTCAAACACTCCCCTGAGCCCCCATACCCCCCCAAATCCCCCCCATACACCCCCTAACCCCCTCCCACAGCCCCCTGACCCCCCATACACCCCTGTAACCCCCCAAATCCCCCCCATACACCCCCGTAACTCCCCCAAATCCCCCCCATACACCCCCTAACCCCCTCCCACAGCCCCCTGACCCCCCATACCCCCCCATACCCCCCCAAACACCCCCCTGACCCCCCTAACCCCCATCCCACAGCCCCCTAACCCCCCATACACCCCCGTAACCCGCCCAAATCCCCCCCATACACCCCCTAACCCCCTCCCCACAGCCCCCTGACCCCCCATACCCCCCCATGCCCCCCCAAACACCCCCCTGACCCCCCTAACCCCCATCCCACAGCCCCCTAACCCCCCATACACCCCCGTAACCCCCCCAAATCCCCCCCATACACCCCCTAACCCCCGTCCCACAGCCCCCTGACCCCCCATACACCCCCGTAACCCCCCCAAATACCCCCTAACCCCCTCCCACGGCCCCCTAACCCCCCCACCCCCCCCCCCAAACACCCCCCCCGACCCCCCAATCCCGTCCCCGTCCCCTCACCGGCGCAGCAGCAGCCGCAGGACGTGGGGCCCGCGGGCGAAGGCGCGGAAGGTGCCCAGGAAGGCCGGGCCGAAAGCGGCGTCGCCGCCGGCCGCGGCCTCCAGCAGGTGCCGGACCAGGCGAGGCAGCGGGGCCGCCCGCAGGCGCCGGGCCGGGGGTAGGCCGCGGCGGGGGGTCAGGGCGAAGACGGCCCCGCCGGAGCCTTCCTCCCGCTCCTCCTCCTCCGCCTCGGCCGCCTGGGGCTGCGCGGGGGACGGGGAGCGTGAGGGACGCGGGTCAGGCCGAGGAAACTGGCCGCCCCAGTACAAACCAGTGACCCCAGTACAAACCAGTCACCCACCGAAAGGGACGCCGGTCAGCCCGAGGAAACCGGTCACCCCAGTCAGGGACGCCAGTCAGGCCGAGGAAACCGGTCACCCCAGTACAAACCAGTGACCCCAGTACAGACCAGTCACCCACCGAAAGGGACGCCGGTCAGGCCGAGGAAACCAGTCACCCCAGTACAAACCAGTCACCCCAGTACAAACCAGTCACCCCAGTCAGGGACGCCGGTCAGGCTGAGGAAACCGGTCACCCCAGTACAAACCAGTCACCCCAGTACAGACCAGTCACCCACCGAAAGGGACGCTGGTCAGGCCGAGGAAACCGGCCACCCCACTACAAACCAGTCACCCCAGTCAGGGACGCCAGTCAGCCCGAGGAAACCGGTCACCCCAGTACAAACCAGTCACCCCAGTAGAAACCAGTCACCGAAAGGGACACCGGTCAGCCCCGCGGAAACCAGTCACCCCAGTACAAACCAGTCACCCCAGTACAAACCAGTCACCCACCGAAAGGGACACCGGTCAGGCTGAGGAAACCGGTCACCCCAGTCAGGGACGCCGGTCAGCCCGAGGAAACCAGTCACCCCAGTACAAACCAGTGACCCCAGTACAAACCAGTGACCCCAGTACAGACCAGTGACCCCAGTACAGACCAGTCACCCACCGAAAGGGACGCCGGTCAGCCTGAGGAAACTGGTCACCCCAGTCAGGGACGCTGGTCAGGCCGAGGAAACCGGCCGCCCCAGTACAAACCAGTGACCCCAGTACAAACCAGTCACCCCAGTCAGGGACGCCGGTCAGGCCGAGGAAACCAGTCACCCCAGTACAACCCAGTCACCCCAGTACAAACCAGTCACCCCACTACAAACCCGTCACCCACCGAAAGGGACGCCGGTCAGGCCGAGGAAACCGGTCACCCCAGTACAAACCAGTGACCCCAGTACAGACCAGTCACCCCAGTACAAAACAGTCACCGAAAGGGACACCGGTCAGCCCCGAGGAAACCAGTCACCCCAGTACAAACCAGTCACCCCAGTACAGACCAGTCACCCACCGAAAGGGACGCTGGTCAGGCCGAGGAAACCAGTCACCCCAGTACAAACCAGTGACCCCAGTACAAACCCGTCACCCACCGAAAGGGATGCTGGTCAGGCCGAGGAAACCAGTCACCCCAGTACAGACCAGTCACCCCAGTACAGACCAGTCACCAAAAGGGACACCGGTCAGCCCCGAGGAAACCAGTCACCCCAGTACAACCCAGTCACCCCACTACAAACCAGTCACCCACCGAAAGGGATGCCGGTCAGCCCCAGGAAACCGGTCACCCCAGTACAAACCAGTGACCCCAGTACAAACCAGTGACCGAAAGGGACACCGGTCAGCCCCGCGGAAACCAGTCACCCCAGTACAAACCAGTGACCCCAGTACAAACCAGTGACCAAAAGAGACACCGGTCAGCCCCAAGGAAACCAGTCACCCCAGTAGAAACCAGTCACCAAAAGGGACACTGGTCAGCCCCGCGGAAACGGGGGGCCCAGCATAACCAGTCACCCCAGTAGAAACCAGTGACCGAAAGAGACACCGGTCAGCCCCATGGAAACAGGGGGGGCCGGCAGAAACCAGTCACTCCAGTAGAAACCAGGGGGCCCAGGAGAAACCAGTCACCCCAAGAGCCACCGGTCGGCCCCGCACAAACCAGGGGGGCCAGTAGAAACCAGTCACCCCCAGCAGAAACCAGGGGAGCCAGCAGAAACCAGTCACCCCCATAGAAACCAGTCACCCCAAGAGCAACTGGTCACCCCAGTAGAAACCAGTGACCCCCACAGAAACCAGGGACCCCAAGAGTAACCAGTCACCCCCCAATAGAAACCAGTCACCCCAGTAGAAACCAGTGACCCCCAATAAAAACCACTGACCCCCCAATAGAAACCAGGGCCCCCTCAATAGAAACCAGGGCCCCCCAGTAGAAACCAGTGCTCCTAATAGCAGCCAGTGACCCCAATAGAAACCAGTGACCCCAATAGAAACCAGTCACCCCAGTAGAAACCAGTGACCCCCAATAGAAACCAGTGACCCCCCATAGAAACCAGTGACCCCCCCAGAAAACAGTGCCCCCCAATAAAAACCAGTGACTCCCAACAGAAACCAGTGACCCCCCCCCCATAGAAACCAATGCTCCTAATAGCACCCAGTGCCCCCCAATAGCACCCAGTGCCCCCCCAGTAGAAACCAGCACCCCTAAGGACACCCAGCGCCCCCCCCCGGAGCCCCCCCCCTCCCTTGGGACCCCTCCAGTGTCCCCCAGACCCCCCCGCCCCACCCCCAGTCCCCCCCCAGTGTCCCCAGGACCCCCGTCCCTCCCAGCGCCCCCCAAGTCTCACCCGGGGGGGGTCGCCGTCGGGGGGGCAGGGCCGGTAGGAGCTGAGCACGACCCCCGGCTCCTCGGCCCCGGGGGGCCGGGCCCCCTCCAGCAGCACCCGCAGCACCCGTGGGAGCATGGGGGGCCCCACGGGGCGCTCAGCCCCACGGCGCCGTCATGGGGGGGCACTGGGAGAGAGAAAGGGGGTGCCCCTCAGCACCCCAGTGCTGCCCCACCGCCCCCCCAGTGCCATCCTGCTGCCACCCCCAGTGCTCCCAGTGCTGCCCCACAGCCCCCCCAGTGCTCCCAGTGCCATCCCGCTGCCACCCCCAGTGCTCCCAGTGCTGCCCCGTAGCGCCCCAGTGCTCCCAGTGCCGTCCCGTGGCCCCCCAGTGCTGCCCCACAGCCCCCCCAGTGCTCCCAGTGCCATCCCGCTGCCACCCCCAGTGCTCCCAGTGCTGCCCCACAGCCCCCCCAGTGCTCCCAGTGCCATCCCGCTGCCACCCCCAGTGCTCCCAGTGCTGCCCCACAGCCCCCCCAGTGCTCCCAGTGCCATCCCGCTGCCACCCCCAGTGCTCCCAGTGCTGCCCCACAGCCCCTCCAGTGCTCCCAGTACCGTCCCACTGCCCCCCCCCAGTGCTCCCAGTGCTGCCCCGTGGCCCCCCAGTGCTCCCAGTGCCATTCTACTGCCCCCCACAGTGCTCCCAGTGCTGCCCCGTAGTGCCCCAGTGCTCCCAGTGCCGTCCCGTGGCCCCCCAGTGCTGCCCCACAGCCCCCCCAGTGCTCCCAGTACCGTCCCACTGCCCCCCCCAGTGCTCCCAGTGCTGCCCCGTGGCCCCCCAGTGCCATCCCGCTGCCACCCCCAGCGCTCCCAGTGCTGCCCCACAGCGCCCCAGTGCTCCCAGTCCTGCTCCGTAGCACCCCAGTGCTGCCCCACTGCCCCCCCAGTGCTCCCAGTCCGGCTCTGCAGCCCCCCTTGACCCCCCCCCCACTCCCCTGCTCCCAGTAACCCCCATTCCCCCAACCCCATGCTCCCTGTGCTCCCAGTGCCCCCACACCCAGTGCTCCCAGTCCCTCCTCCCAGTTCCTGCTCCCAGCAACACCACTCCCTGCTCCCAGTCATCCCAGTGCTCCCAGTAACCTCATCCCCCGAACCCCAGTGCTCCCAGTCCCCCCCAATTCCCTCTCCCAGTTCCCTCTCCCGGCACCACTTCCTGCTCCCAGTCCTCCAGTCCTCCCAGTGCTCCCAGTACCACCTCCCGGTACTCCCAGTCCCCCCAGTGCTCCCAGTCCCCCCAGTCCCCCCAGTTCCGGTTCCCAGCCTGCTCCCAGTCACCCCCCCAGTTCCCCCTCCCAGCACCACCACTTCCTGCTCCCAGTCCTCCCAGTAAACTCCCACCACCCCCCAACCCCATGCCCCCAGTTCCCCCCAGTCCCTCCCAGTGCTCCCAGTTCCCCCCCCAGTGCTCCCAGTTCCCCCTCCCAGTCCTCCCAGTTCCCCCTCCCAGTCCTCCCAGTCCCCCCTCCCAGTCCTCCCAGTCCCCTCTCCCGGTGCTCCCAGTCCTCCCCAGTCCCTCTCAGTCCCCCCCCAGTGCTCCCAGTCCCCCCCAGTCCCCCCCAGTCCCCCCCAGTGCTCCCAGTCCCCCCAGTTTCCCCCCACTCCCACCTACACTCCCCCTCGCTGCCGCCGGGGTCCCGCAGCGCCGCGAAGAGCCGCTGGGGGGCGCTAGAGGCGCGCGCGGGGGGGGGGGTGGAGACCGCCGAGGGGGGCGGGGTCACGGAGGAGGGGAAGGGGGCGGGGTCAGCGATAAACCCCGGCCTGGATCGGGGCCGCCGCTGGAACGGAGCCGCCGCCTCCTCCCCCCCCCGGTTCGGCGCCTCCCAAAACCCGGCGCTGGATTCTGCCGGGAAAGGGGGGGTTAAAAGGGGGACGGGGGTGTCCCCTCTGTCACCCGGAGGTGTCGTCGGGCCCGGCTCGACGTCCCCGCCCCTACAGGGCGGCAGGAAACCGCGGGGTGGGAGCGGCTTCCGCTGGGGAAGTGTCACCGCGGGGAGGGGGGGGACGGGACATGGGGACACGGGGGGCGTGGGGGGGACATGGGGGACATGACTGATATGGGGGGGACATGGGGGGATATGGGGACATGGGGGACATGGGGACATTGGGGGGGCATGGGGGACAAGGGGGGACATGGGGGGACTTGGGGACATGGGGGGACACGAGGGACGTGAGTGATATGGGGGGGACATGGGGGGATATGGGGACATGGGGACATTGGGGGGGCATGGGGGACAAGGGGGGACATGGGGGCACACAAAGGACATGAGTGATATGGGGGGGACATGGGGGGATATGGTGACATGGGGGGATGGGGGGACATGGGGACACAGGAGATGATGGGACATTGGGGGCCTTGGGGACATGGGGGGACACAAGGGACATGAGTGATGTGGGGGGACATGAGGGGATATGGGGACATGGGGGACATGGGGACATTGGGGGGGCATGGGGGACAAGGGGGGACATGGGGGGACACAAAGGACATGAGTGATATGGGGGGGACATGGGGGGATGGGGGGACATGGGGACACAGGAGATGAGGGGACATTGGGGGCTTTGGGGACATGGGGGGACACGAGTGATATGGGGGGACATGGGGACAGGGGGAACATGGTAGGGACACGGGGGGATATGGGGACATTGGGGGAGCTTGGGGACATGGGGGGTGTTGGGGACATAGAAGACATGGAGGGACACAAAACCACTGCCACCACTTTTGGGGAAAAAAAACGACTTTATTTGGCTCATCGTCGTCAGGCTCCAGCGCGGGGTCACTGCGTTTTCTGTGAGGGAGGGGACAAGTCAGGCTCGGGGACACCTTGGGGACATGGGGGGGACTGGCACCCCACGGGGATGGGGACGGGGACGTTACCTTGGGCTCCTGGTCGAGGCAGGGGGCTGCGGGAGAGAGGGGGGGGTCAGGTGGCTGCTGCCATCGGGGAGATGGGGGACATGGGGGGGCTTGGGGACATTGGGGGGACATGAGGAACATGGGGACAGGAAGGGGTTTGGGGACATTGGGGGACTTGGGGGGACATGGAGGGGCTTGGGGACATTGGGGGGATGTGGGGTCAGGGAGGGGTTTGGGGACATTGGGGGGACATGGAGATGAGGGACATGGGGATCAAAATGGGGACATGGGGACAGGGTGACATGGGAGGACACGGGGATGGGGACGAGGGGACATGGGGACGAGGGGACATGGGGACGAGGGGACGCTACTCACGGGCAGGGCTGAGCCAGCGGCAGAGCCCGCAGAGGACGAAGGCCACCAGGCAGAGCCCCGCCACGTCCTCCAGCCACGGTCCTGCGGCGCCTGCGGGGACAGGGGACGCCTGAGCCACCGCGGTCCCCGATCACGGTCCTGGTGGCCCTCGGTGTCCCCGACCACGGTCCCGGTGTCACTTGGTGTCCCCAACTCCAACCCTGGCACTCCTCGGTGTCCCCAACCCTGGTTCTGGTGTCCCCCAGCCCTTCCCAACCATGGTCTTAATGTCCCTTGGTGTCCCTAACCCTGGTTCTGGTGTCCCTCGATGTCCCCAACCCCAGTCCTTGTGTCCCTTTGACCTTCCCAACCATGTCCCCAGTGTCCCTTGATGTCCCCAACCCCAGTCCCGGCGTCCCCTAGACCTTCCCAACCATGTCCCCAGTGTCCCCTGACATCCCCAACCCCAGTCTTGGAACCCCTTGGTGTCCCCAACCCCAGTCCCAGTGTCCCCTAGACCTTCCCAACCATGTCCCCAGTGTCCCTCGATGTCCCCAACCCCAGCCCCGGTGTCCCCTAGACCTTCCCAACCATGTCCCCAGTGTCCCCTGACATCCCCAACCCCAGTCTTGGAACCCCTTGGTGTCCCCAACCCCCGTCCCGGTGTCCCCTAGACCTTCCCAACCATGTCCCCAGTGTCCCTCGATGTCCCCAACCCTGGCACCCCACCCCATCCCCGACGTCCCCACTCACCGGCCACCTCCAACTGGACACGGACACGCAGTGGGTCGGTCACCGCGGCGTGGGTCACCACGCAGGTGTAGACGTCCCCGTGATGGTGGGGACGCGCGGGGACCAGACGAATTCCGCTGCTCCGGCTGAAGGTGCCGTCAGGACCTTGGCGGTGGCCCGAGGTCCACGTCTCGGTCACGGTGTCCCCGAGGGGCAACGGTGTCCCCGAGCCACCGGCCCGCCGTTGCCACCGTACCTCGACGTCGAGGGGGAAGTAACCCGAGGTGTCGCACCGCAGCTCGGCCGTCATCCCCGGGGCCACCACCAGCGGCGTGGGGTGCAGCGTCACCTTGGGGGGCTCTGGGGGACAACGGGGAGGACACCGGTCCGGATCCTGTATGGCCCGGGCCAATACAGCCCCTATAGACCGGCTTCTCTACAGGGACGGGGAGGGGCTGGAAATGGGGCTGGGATGCCCTATAGCACCCAGTCCCACCCCCACGGCGTCCATATAGAATTACAGACTGGTCTGATACAGTCTATATGGCCCGGTCCGGTACATCTGAGCTCCAGTATAACGCTCCCAGCTCAGTCTATTCCTACATCTGGGCACTGGGGGATGCTGGGACCTGCTCCCACCCCCACGGAGTCCATATAGCATCACAGACCAGTCCGATACGATCTATATAGCCCAGTCCTTTCCCCTATACGGGCACTGGGGGATGCTGAAGCCTGCTCCCACCACCACATGGTCCATATAGGATTACAGACCGGTCTGATACAGCCTATATAGCCCAGTCCAATACGTGTGAGCCCCAGTACAACCCTCCCAGCTCAGTCTATCCTCATATACAGGCACTGGGGGATGCTGGGACATGCTCCCACCCCCATGAGGTCCATATAGGATTATGGACTGGTCCAATATGATCCATATAGCCCAGTCTGATACATCTGATCCCCAATACAACCCCCCCCCAGCTCAGTCTATTCCTATATACAGGCACTGGGGGATGCTGGGACCTGCTGCCACCCCTGTGGGGTCCATATAGAATTACGGACCAGTCCGATACACTCTGTATAGCCCAGTCTGATACATCTGATCCCCAGTATAACTCTCCCAGCCTGGTCCTTTCCCCTATAGGGGCACTGGGGGACGCTGAAGCCCCATCCCACCCCTATAGGAACCCTATAGGCTCCCACCCCGGTCCCCTAAGAGCCGTATGGCCCGGCGGCGGCACTGACCGAGGACGCGGACGCGCAGGAGCTGCTGGCCTTGGCCGTGGGGCAGGAAGATGGAGCAGATATAGGTGCCCTGGTGGGCGACGGCCAGGGGGGCCAACCGCAGCGTCACCTCCCTGACCCCCCCTTCCGTCGTCCCCAGGAGCAGTTGGACCCCCGGGGTGGCCTTGGGGACACGGGAGGTGGCCGAGTCGTAGGTGAGGAGGACACGGCCGGCGCCGCGGTCTTGGTGCCGCCATTCCAGGGCGAAGGGGCCGGGGGGGGCGGTGAAGGCGCAGTGTAATTCCAGGGGGGCCCCCGGGGACCCCCCCAGATCCGGGGTGAGGGTGAAGACGGAGAGAGCCGCTGTGGGGACATGGGGACAGTTGGGGACATGGCGGGGACGTGGGGGACAAGGGGGGGGGGCACGGGGGTGTAGGGGACACTGGGGTGGGGGGACATGGGGATGGGGGGACACTGGGGTGGGGGGGACATGGGGATGGGGGGGTAACGGGGGTGCAGGGGACACCAGGGTGGGGGACATGGGGATGGGGGGGACATAGGGGACACCGGGGTGGGGGTACATGGGGATGGCGGGGGGGCATGGGGGAGCAGGGGACACAGGGGTGGGGGACAGGGGGGGACATGGGGACACAGGGACGGACATGGGGACACGGGATATGCGGACAGCGGGGGACGCAGGGGACATGGGGCGGCACACAGACAGACCACAGGGGACGTGAGAGCCACAGGGACACGGGTGCTGGGGCCACGTGGGGGTCCCATCCCGTGTCCCCCCCACCCAAACTTACCGGTGAGGGCGGTGGCGGCGGCGGTGGCAGGAGGGGACTGTCCCTGCAGCAGCGCGGTGACGCCGTAGCCGGGGGTCCCGAGGGACACCACCCACCACGGCCCCCCCAGGCCGGGGGGGCTGCGGGCGTCGGGGGCCAGGGCGGGCGCCCAGGATGGGGGGGTGGGTGACGGCACCGTGGGGCTCAGCTCGCAATGGGGGGGGGTCCAGGGGGGGCCCCACGCCTTGGCCAAGGCGCCCCAGGGGTCTGCGGGGACACGAGGGTGCTGACCCCCCACGTGTGGGGCAGGAGGGTGCTGCCCCCCCCCCCACGTGTGGGGCAGGAGAGGGGTGACAATGACCTTGGGAGGGGTGACAGGGACACTGGGGGAGGGTGACAATTACCTTGGGGGGGTGATGGGGACCCCGGGGGGGGGTGACAGTGTCCTGGGGGGGTGACAGGGACCCTGTGGGGGGGGGGGGGGGGGGGGGCAAACAACCGCAGAGTGTCCCAGGGGGTGACAAAGACCCTGGTGGGGGGTGACAGGGACCCCGGGGGGGTGACAATGACCCTGGGGGGGACAGGGGGAGGGTGACAGGGATCCTGGGGGGGGGTGTCAGGGACCCTGGGGGGGACACGACAGGGACCCTTGAATGTCCCACAGTGATGGGGACCGTGGGTGACATGGGGGGGGGGGTACCCTGGGGTCACATGGTTTGGGGACACCCTCCCTCCCCCCCCCCCAACGCCGGGGACGTACCGGTGACATCGAAGGTCATGTCAGGGTCCTGGTCCTGGGAGGTGTCGGGGTTTGGGGGGGTCTCGGGGCCCCCCCGAAAGCGCAGCAGGGCGGGACGTTGGCTCACGGCCCCCGGCAGCATCCCGCCCCCCCCCGGCCCCAAGAGGGTGCAGGGCAGCGGCGGGGGGGCGGCTGGGGGGGTCCCCACGTCTGCTGCCCCCCCCCCCAGCAGGCAGAGCCCTGTAAGAGCACCCTGGCATCACCGCGGGGAGGGGGGGGGGGATCCCCAAGGAGGGTCCCTGGGGGGGGTGGGGGAGAGGGAGGGTCCCAGGAGGGTGCTGGGGCTGGGGGTCCTGGAATTTGAGGGGGGGGGGGCCCAGGGTTAGGGGGTCCCAAGGTGAGAAGAGGGGGTCCCGGGGTGAGGGGTGCCAGGGTGGGGGGGGTCCCAGGTGGGTGCTGGGGTTGGAGGTCCCGGAACTGGGGATATGGGGGGGTCCTGGGGTGACGGGGGGGGGGGTGTCCCAGGGGGGTGCTGGGGTTGGGGGGCCTGGGGTGAGGGGGGGCCTAGGGTGGGGGGGGTCCTAGGGGGGTGCTGGGGTTGGCGGTCCCAGAAATTGGCGGGGGGGGGGTCCTGGGGTGACTCCTGGAATTGGGGAGGGGGGGGTGTCTTGTAAAGGGGGAGGGGGTCCTAGTGTGGGGGGGGGGTCCTAGGGGGGTGCTGGGGTGGGGGTCCCGGAATTTGGGTTGGGGGGGTCCAGGGGTGAGGGGGGTGTCCCAGGGTGGGGGGGGTCCCAGGGCGTGGGGAGGGGTCTCGGGGGGGGTGTGTGTGCCCCCCCCCCCCCCCGCTCTCACCCGCCAGCAGCCGCCCCAGCACCGCAATCGCCGCCATCGCCCCGCTTTCGCTTTCGCTTTCGCGCCCCGCCCCCTTGGCCCCGCCCCCTTGGCCCCGCCTCTCTACCCGCTCCGCCCCACGCCCACCCCGCCCCCTTCGCCCCACCCCCAGGCCCGCCCCGCCCCGCCCCCTCCAGCTCTTGGCCCCGCCCCCAAGCAGGCCGAGCCGCCCGGACCAGTCAAGATTTTATCGACGTTAAAAAAAGCCACGAATCGACTCAAATTACAAAAGGGGGGTGGGGGGGGGGGCGACACGGACATCCCCCCCCTCCCCCCGACCTGGGTGGGGGGCACCCATAGACCCAGACATCTGGGGGGGGGACACCCATGGACCCAGATATCTGGGGGGGGACACCCATGGACCCAGATATCTGGGGGGGGGGCACCCATGGACCCAGATATCTGGGGGGGGCACCCATGGACCCAGGTGTCTGGTGGGGGCACCCATAGACCCAGACATCTGGGGGGGGGCACACCCATGGACCCAGATATCTGGGGGGGGGGGCACCCATGGACCCAGGTGTCTGGGGGGGGCACCCATGGACCCAGATATCTGGGGGGGCACCCATGAACCCAGATAACTGGGGGGGGCACCCATGGACCCAGATATCTGGGGGGGCACCCATGAACCCAGATATCTGGGGGGGCGCACCCATGGACCCAGATAACTGGGGGGGGCACCCATGGACCCAGATATCTGGGGGGGGCACCCATGAACCCAGATATCTGGGGGGGCACCCATGAACCCAGATAACTGGGGGGGGCACCCATGGACCCAGACATCCTGGCACCCCCCAGCCGGTTGTACCGTGGGGTGACATGGGGTGACGCAGTGGGGGGGGGGGGGGGTGACGGGTGATGGGGACAGTTCCCAGCTCAGCACCGGTCGTTTACGCACACACACCAACACCGACACGGGGGGGGGGGGGGGGGTGCTCCACCTGGGGGGGGAACGACACCCAGGTGTCTGGGGTGGGCGAGGGACAACACAGGGACCCATGGGACCCAGGCACCTGGGGGAGATGGGACCCACTGGTGTCCTGGGGAGGGGGGTGGGACACGGACACAGCAGGGCACACAGTGTCTGTAGGGGGGTCAGGTCCCAGGTTGTCTTGGGGGGGACACACACACCCAGGGACCCAAGTGTCCAGGTGGGATGGGACCTGGGTGCCCAGATGTGGTGGCACCCAGTTGCCCAGATGTGATGGGACCCAGTTGTCCAGGTGGGATGGGACCTGGGTGCCCAGTTGCAATGGGACCTGGGTGGCCAGATGTGATGGGACCCAGTTGTCCAGACGCGATGGGACCCAGTTGTCCAGACGCGATGGGACCCAGTTGTCCAGACGCGATGGGACCCGGGTGCCCAGACAAAATGGGACCCAGTTGTCCAGGTGGGATGGGACTTGGACGCCCAGGTGTGATGGGACCTGGGTGCCCAGTTGCAATGGGACCCAGCTGTCCAGATGGGATGGGACCTGGGTGCCCAGTTGCAATGGGACCTGGGTGCCCAGTTGCAATGGGACCTGGGTGGCCAGATGTGATGGGACCCAGTTGTCCAGTTGGGACGAGACCTGGGTGCCCAGTTGCAATGGGACCCAGTTGTCCAGATGGGATGGGACTTGGGTGCCCAGTTGCAATGGGACCCAGTTGTCCAGATGGGATGGGACCTGGGTGCCCAGATGTGATGGGACCCAGTTGTCCAGTTGGGACAAGACCTGGGTGCCCAGTTGCAATGGGACCCAGCTGTCCAGGTGGGATGGACTTGGATGCCCAGGTGTGATGGGACCCAGCTGTCCAGGTGGGATGGGACCCGGGTGCCCAGACACGACAGGACCCTCCCCGTCCCAAATCCCTCCTCCTCCATCTCACCCCCCACTTCCCCACCTCACATCTTCCCCCCGGCGAACCCCATCTCCCCCCGAGGTGAACCTCCAGCGGGGGCTTCCCGCAACGTCCCCCAGTCCCCTTCTCCACCTCCTCCTCCTCCTCCTCCTCCTCCACCTCCTCCTCCTCCTCCTCCCAACCCCTGCTCCTTCTTGGACACCCCAGGAAGGACGGGCGGAACGGGTAAAACGCCGGCCAAACGATGCCGCCGTTCGCAATGACCCTTGTGCCGCATGAAGCTGTCGCGCCACATGAATTTCTTGGCACAGACGTCGCACTGGTAGGGCTTGAGGCCGGTGTGGGTCTTCATGTGTTCGGTGAGGTGGTGCTTCATCTTGAACTTCTTGTTGCAGACGGGACAGTCGAAGGGACGAAGGTTGAGGTGCATGTTGACGTGACGGTCCCTCATGCTCTTGTGGGAGAAGGCTTTACCGCAATGACACATGAAAATCTTGTTGCCGTCGGCCGCCGCCGCCGTCAGTTGAACGGCGCCGTGTTCGACCGGAGCTTGAGGTGGGAAGACCAAGATTTGGTTGCCTTGCATGTCCATGGGGAGGAGGGAACGAGGCGGGAAAGAACCGGGACCGCCAGTGTCTTCCAAGGTTTCGTAGGGCGAAGGGAAATCCTCGGAGGACTCGCAGAAGTTCACCTGCTCCTCCAGTTTGGGGGCGGTGGGACGGGGGGCGGCCGTGACGGCGCGGGGGGTTCCCTCGGTTCCTCGGGCGGGTCCTTCCACCGGATCCTCGTCCTCCTCGCAGGTGAGGACCAGATCCTCCTGCAACCATTCTTGCTTGACGTAGACCCATTGCTTTTGAGGGACGATGCTGGGTTGGACGTAGAGGGGACGTCGGCCGCCTTCCCCGTCCTCGCTGCCCTCCTCCGCCTCCAGCAGGTCCCCGGTTCCTCCCTTGCCCACCTCCTCGGAGACCCCCCGAGGTGGGTATTTGGCGGGGGGCTCGGTCCCCTCGGCCGCGTCGCGGGGGCTGAAGTAATTGCTGCTGCTCGGCGACTGGTTGTCGCTGGTACGACTGGAGTGGGCGCGTAAAGAAGAAGAGGAAGAGGAAGAGGAGGAAGAAGAGGAAGAAGGTCCCGGCGGCGCCGGGGCGGCCCGACCTTCTTTGAGGAGCTCGGTGCACTTGTCGACGATGTGCCACATTTGGAGGACGCTCCCCACCGTCAAGAAGTTAACAATCTCCTCGGGGGCCATGGAGAGACGACCGGTGTAGGCCGAACCCAAGACGGTTTCGAAGGCGCCGGGATCCATCACGCTGGGCAAGACGATGGAGGTCATGTTCTTCAACAAGACCTGGTCGTGAAAGTACGGCGAGGATGCGGCCAAAACGGCGCGGTGGGCCCGAAAAACCCGGCCCTGCACGTGGATGGAGATGTCGCAAAGCTTCCCTTCCACCCGTTGTTGGTTGAGGTTGGCCAACAAGGCGCTGGTGATCTCCGGGAAGTCGACGTGGACCAGGCCGCCGCCGCCGCCGCCGCACGAGGCCTCCATGGCGCTGCCCCGGCGGCGACGCTCCTGGAGGGGGGGGCGGTTAGCGGAAGGGGGGGGGCCATCCACCCCGACACCTTCACCGAATCCCCACCAATCTGCCCCGAATCATCACCAAAAAAACCCTTAATTCGGCCCTGGCATCTTCACCAAGAGCCCTAAGATCTGCCCCAAATCGTCACCAAATCCCCTCAACTCTGCCCCAACTTGGTCACCAAAAAACGTTAATTCTTCCCTGACGTCTTCACCAACTCCCCTAAAATCGGCCCCCCAAGACCTTAATTTGGCCCTCGCACCTTCACCAAAACCTTTCAAATCTGCCCCAACTTGGTCACCAAAACCCTTAATTCTGCCCGAGGTCTTCACCAAATCCCCTGAAATCTGCCCCAAATCGTCACCGAACTCCTTAAACTCTGCCCCAACTTGGTCACCGAAACCCCTTAACTCTTCCCTGACACCTTCACCAAAATCCCTCAAATCTGCCCCAAATCGTCACCAAAACCACTCAACTCTGCCCCAACTTGGTCACCAAAAAACCTGAATTCTGCCCCGGGTCTTTACCAAAACCCCTCAAGTTGTCCCCGAAACCTCTTTCACCTCCCCCAAATCCTTCCCAACCCCCTGACGTCAGCCCAGGTTGCGGCTCAGGTCTGACCCCCCCAGCCCCTATAGCCCCCACAGCTGCCCCCCTCCCCACCCCCATATACCCCCACTCCTATACAGCCCATACATCCCCTATAGCCCCCAGCCCCTATACAGCCCATTTGTCCCCTATATGCCCCCAGCCCCTATACAGCCCACACATCCCCTATAGCTCCCAGCCCCTATACAAGCCCTACAGGCTCCTCAGCCCTATATACCCCACAGCCCCCTATGGCCCCAGCCCCTATATGATCCTACAGCCCAGGCCCCTACATGCCCCAAGCAGCCTGTATAGCCCCAGCCCCTATACGCTCCCCAAACCTCTATAGCTCCAGTCCCTGTACCCCCCCCCAATAGCCTCAGGCCTTATATGCCACCCGCACCCCCTATAGCCCCACATACCCCATACAGCCTCAACCCCTATGGCCCCAAACACCCCCTATAGCCTCATCCTCTATATGCACCACAACCCCCATGGCCCCAGCCCCTATAGCCCCACTCCCTATACACCCCCCGCCTGCCCCTATACCTGCTATAGCTCTACTCCCTGTATAACCCACCCACTCCTATACATCCAGTCCCCCTATAAGTGCCCTACACTCTCCTAGCCCCCCAGCCCCTATAGCCCCAGCCCCTCTACCCCCCACAGCCCCAACCCCTATACACTCCTATATCCCCAGTCCCTATATGGCCCAGGCACACTCCAGCCCCAGCCCCTACACCCCTGACCCTATACACCCCCCACCCCCTATAGCCCCAACCCCTATACAACCCCAGCCCCTACAGCCCCCCCAGCCCCTACACACTCCCCTATACCCCCGGCTCCTACCCCCCCCATATCCTCTCCAGCCCCATTCCCTATAGCCCTGGCCCCTGTACACTCCCCTATAGCTCCTATATCCCTCCTCCCTATAGCCTCTATACCCCCGGCCCCTATACCCTTGGTCCCTATAGCCCCAGCCCCTACACGCCCCCCCCCCAGCCCCACTCCCTGTACCCCCACCCCCTATACCCCACCCCCTATACCCCAACCCCTATAGGCTCCCTTGAACACCCTCTATAGCAACAGCCCCCGTACCCCCAGACACCCCCGACACACCCCCTAGACCCCCACTCCTATACGTCCTGCCCCTATAGACCCCCCTATACCCCCCCACCCTTACACCCCCACCCCACACTTCCACCCCCTACACCCCCCATAGCCCTATACCCCACCACCCCCATACTCCCACCCCCTACAGCCCCCACACCTCCCCCCAGAGCCCCTAGCCCCCACCCCTATACCTCCTACCCCTATAGACCCCCCTATACCCCCCCACCCTTACACCCCCACCCCACACTTCCACCCCCTACACCCCCCCTATAGCCCCTATACCCCACCACCCCCACACTCCCACCCCCTACAGCCCCCACACCTCCCCCCAAAGCCCCTAGACCCCCACCCCTATACCTCCTACCCCTATAGACCCCCCTATACCCCCCCACCCTTATACCCCCGGCCCCCCCCACCCCCTTATAGCCCCCATACCCCCACCCCTATACCTCCTGCCCCTATCGACTCCCCTATAGACCCCCACCCCTATACCCCCCGCCCCCCTAGACTCCCCTAACCCCCCCCCCCAATAGCCCCAGCCCCTATAGCCCCTATACCCCCCCCCCGCCCCGGTACCCCCGTCCCGGGCGGCCCCGCCCCCGCCCCGCCCCCCCCGCTCACCCGCGCTCTGGGGCTCAGGGCGCCGCCGCCGCCATCTTGGCGCTCCCCCGCCTCCCCCCTCCCCGCCCCTTAACGCGGCCCCGCCCCGCCCCGCCCCCCTGGACGAGGCCACGCCCCTCTCCTCCCCCCCCCCGCGGTGCCTTTAAACCCGCCTGGCCACGCCCCCTTCCCCCCCCTCCGCCTCCCGGGAAAAGGGTGGAGGCGGGGCGGGCGCTGCTGCGCAGGCGCTGTGGGGGGGCTGCGCTCCGCCCCTCTAAGGCCCCGCCCACGCGGGGGCTCTTAAAGGGACCGCGCCGCCGGCGCAGTAACAAAACGGAGCTTTATTTGGGTGGAGGCGGGGCCAGTCCGAGGGGTGGGCGGGGACAGTCCGAAGAGGGGGCGGGGCCAGTCCGGGGGAAAAAAGGGGGGGCGGGGTCCATCCGAAAAAGGGGGCGGGGCTAATCCGAGTCCGAGAGCACGATGATCTCCTCGGGGTCGCACTGTGTTGCCACGCTGGTCTGGGGGGGGGGTGTCAACGGGGGAGGGGGGGCTAGGGACCCCCAGGACCCCCCAGGCAATGCAGGGACAACCCCCCCCAGGGCATTTTAGGGACCCCCAGGGTGGGACCAGGGACCCCCAGGAAATCCCAGAGCAGGACATGGACCCCCAAAACAGCACGGGGACCCCCTCAGGACAGGATAGAGACCCCCAAGACCCCCCAGGAGAGCACAGGGACCCCCCAGGACAGGATAGAGACCCCCAAGACCCCCCAGGAGAGCATAGGGACCCCCCTAGGACAGGACAGAGACCCCCCAAGACCCCCCCAGAAAAGCACAGGGACCCCCCAGGACAGGATAGAGACCCCCAAGACCCCCCAGAAAAGCACAGGGACCCCCCAGGACAGGATAGAGACCCCCAAGACCCCCCCGAAAAGCACAGGAACCCCCCAGGACAGGATAGAGACCCCCAAGACACCCCAGAACAGCACAGAGAGCCCCCCAGGACAGCACAGGGACCCCCAAGACAGCACAGGGACCCCCCCCCCAAGACCTCTCAGGACAAAACAGGGACCCCCCCCCCCAGGACCCTCCAGGAGAACAGAGGGAGCCCCAGGACCCCCCAGGACAGGACAGAGACCCCCAAGACCCCCAGGATAGCACAGGGACCCCCCCAGGACAGGACAGAGACCCCCCAAGACTCCCCAGGAGAGCAGAGGGACCCCCCCAGGACCCCCCCTCACCTTGCAGGCCTTGTGGGGAAGGCGGTGGGGGCTGCCCTGGGAGCTGCTCACCAGGTCCCTGCCGGGGGAGTCGGCCCGAGTGGAGTCGGGCAGGGGGCTGTGTCGGGGTGGGGGGGGCAGCCCCCCGGGCCCCCCCTCCTCCTCCTCCTCTGAGCCCACACTGTGCACCTCAATGCAGGGGCTGGGGGGGACACACACACATGGACGACAACACCGTTATCCCCCTGGACTCCCTTCTACGCCCCCCCCGACCCTGTTATACCCCCCCCCCAGACCCCAGTACTCCCTGGACCCCATTCTACCCCCCTGGACCCCATTCTAACGCCCCCAGACCCTGTTACCCCCCCAGACGCCATTCTATACTCCCCCCTCAGACCTTGTTACCCCCACCTCAGAGCTTGTTACCCCCTTTTAACCCCATTGTACCCCTCTGAACCCCATTACCCCCCCAACCCAATTCTGCCCCCTCCCCAGACCCCATTAACCCCCCCCAGACCTGGCCCTGAGCCCCTGGAACCCCTCCTAGGACCCCCCAGACCCCTCTAGATCCCCCCTCCAGACCCCCAAGACCCCTCCAGACCCCCCCTAGGACCCCTGAGACCTCTCAGACCTCTCCTAGACCCCCCTAGGACCCCCCAGACCCCCCCTAGGACCCCTCAGACCCCTCTAGAACCCCCTCCAGACCCCCAAGGCCCCTTCAGACCCCCCCCTAGGACCCCCCAGACCTCTCAGACCCCTCCTAGACACCCCCTAGGATCCCTAGACACCCCCTAGGACCCCTTAGACCCCTCCCTAGGACCCCTCAGACCACTCCGAGACCCCCCAGGACCCCCAAGGCCCATTCAGACCCCCCCTAGGACCCCCCAGACCTCTCAGACCCCTCCTAGACCCCCCCAGACACCCCCTAGGACCCCTTAGACCCCTCCCTAGGACCCCTCAGACCACTCCGAGACCCCCCAGGACCCCCCAGACCCCTCCTAGACCCCCCCATGGACCTCCTAACCCCCGACCCCACCCCAGGACCCCCATACCTGACACCGGCGGGCAGGTCCAGCCGGCTCCGCTTACGGGGGGGGGGCTCAGTGCTGCCATTAAAGCTGGTGGAGCTGATAGTGGTGCCCCCCCCCTCACCCCCGTTCCCCCCCCCGCCATTCTCTAAGGGTTGGGGGCTTTCAGATGGGGGTCGTTTCCCTTTGGGGGGGGGACAAGTCCAGAGCGGGCACCGTTCCCCACCCGACTCCGGCTCCTCGGCCACAGTCCGGGAGGATACGGCATCCGGGGAGGGGGGGGCCGGCGGGGGGGGCTCGGAGGGTTGCGGCGAGGGGGGAGCAGCTTTTGGGGTGGCCTCGGAACCCCCGGGGGGGTGCGGAGAGAACGGGGAGGTCTCGCCGGGTTCTAACGGTAACGTCTCGATCTCCAAGACGAAAAGTTCGGGCACGGGGCTCCAACCGGGCGTTTCCTTCGTCGCCTCTTCTTCCTCACCGGCCGGCGGTCGCGGTGTCACCGGTGCCGCCGCCGCGTCCTTGGCCGGTGACGAGTGCCGCCGCGGGCTCTGCTGCCCCGAACCGGCATCGCCTGGAGGGTACGGGGAAGGAAGCGGGGGGGTGGCTTTAGTGGGGTGACGTCCCCGTCCCCGTGTCCCCGGTGCGTCGCTACCCACCCTGCGCGGGGGCCGCCTCGCTGCCTTCATCGCCGCGCTCGGCCTCCTCCTCCTCCCCCTCCTCCTCCTCGGCTTTGCCCTGGCTGACGTCGGCCTCGGAGAAGTCATCTTCCTCTTCCTCCTCCTCCTCTTCCTCCTCCTCTTCTTCTTCCTCCGAGTCTTCCTCCTCCGAGTCTTCCTCGTCCTCTTCCTCCTGGCTCTTCCCTGCTGCTCCCTCCTGGCTCTGCGGGACGGAAGGTCTCAGGGTGGGTTTGTCCTTGTCCCCGTCCCCGTCCCCGTCCCCCCTCACCTCGGCCAGGGGCGCAGGGGGCGGCGAGGGACCCCCGGGGGGGACGGGGGGGGGTCCCTGCTGCCGGGCTGCCCGCTTGCGCCCGCGCTCTTCCTCTTCGCTCTCATCCTGCAGCTGGGCGTAGTGGGAGATGACATTGTCCAGCCGGGTCAGGGCCACCGTCCGGTTCTTCCGCAGACGTTTGGCCAGTTCGGGGTCCATCAGGGCCGGATCCGTCCCTGCGGGTGGGATGGGGGGCAGGGGTGGAGGTCAGGGGGGTGGCAGGCGGTTGACACCACCGCGACCCCCCGCCTCGATCCAGCGTCTGGGCTCCAGCACCCACCAGGAGCTCCAGAACCCTTCACCAGCTCCATCACCCTCCACCAGCTCCATCACCGCTCCACCACTTCTCCAGGAGCTCCATCACCCTTCACCAGCTCCATCACCTCCCCAGGAGCTCCAGAACCCCCCACTAGCTCCATCACCCTTCACCAGCTCCACCACCTCTCCAGGAGCTCCATCACCCTCCACCAGCTCCACCAATTCTCCAGGAGCTCCATTACACTCCGCCAGCTCCATCACCTCTCCTGGAGCTCCATTTCCCCTCCATGAGCTCCATCACCCCTCCAGAAGCTCCACCAGCTCCATCACTCTCCACCACCTCCATCACCTCTCCTGGAGCTCCGTCACTCTTCACCAGTTCCATCACCTCTCCACCAGCTACGTCACCTCTGCCGGAGCTCCATCACCGCCCACCAGCTCCATCAGCTCCCCAGGAGCTCCATCATCCCTCTAAGAGCACCAGCACCCCTCAAGGAGCTCCACTACTCCTCTATAAGCTCCATCATCCTCCAGCAGTTCCATTAACGCCCCCACGAGCTCCATCACCCCTCTGTGAGCTCCACCACTCTCCCACGAGCTCCATTACCCTCCTCATGACATCCATCACCCCCCCACCAGCTGTCACGTCTCTGTGAGCTCCATCACCACCATGTGAACTCTGTCACCTCCATCTTCCCTCCCATGAGCGCCATCACCCATTTTTCAGCTCCATCATCTATGACGTCCATCACCCCCCTACCAGCTCCACCATCCTTCCATGACCTCCACCCCCCACAAGCTCCACCCCCCAAGTTCCATCATCCCCCCATGACCTCCATCACCCCTCCGTGACCTCCACCACCCTTCTACAAGCTCCATCACACCCACCATGAGCTCCACCACCCCCTCACAAGTTCCATCACCCCCCTATGAGCTCCACCAACCCTCCACGACCTCCACCGCCCCAAAAACTCCATCACCCCCCAAGTTCCATCATCCTTCCCTGAGCTCCATCACCCCCCAACAAGTTCCACCATCCCATGACCTCCATCACTCCCCCACAAGTTCCATCATCCTTCCTTGACCTCCATTACCCCCTCCACAACCTCCATCACCCCTCCACAAGCTCCATCACCCCTCCACAAGCTCCATCATGCCCACCAGGAGCTCCACCCCAAGTTCCATCACCCCCCTACGAGCTCCACCACCCCTCCATGACCTCCACCACCCCAAAAGCTCCATCATCCCTCCATGAGCTCCATTACCCCCTCACAAGTTCCATCATTCCCCACGAGCTCCATCACCCCTCCATGACCTCCACCACCCCCCTACAAGCTCCATCATCCCCACCATGAGCTCCATCTTCCCTCCATGAGCTCCACCACCCCTACAACCTCCATCACCCCCACCATGAGCTCCAACACCCCACTACAAGGTCCATCACCCCCATCATGAGCTACATCATTTTCCATGAGCTACACCACCCCACTACAAGCTCCATCGTTTCTTCATGACCTCCATCACCCCCCCCCCCAGTTCCACCATCCCCCTACGAGCTCCATCATCCCCCTACAAGCTCCATCATCCCCCTACGAGCTCCATCATCCCCCCACGACCTCCATCACCCCACCACGAGCTCCACTGCCCCCTCACCCGGCCGATACTGATCCGTCAGGTGGCTGCCGAAGTTGTAGACCAGATCGAGGTGGCGTCGCTCCTGCAGCCGGTTGCCCACCTCCCGGAAGGCGTCCTGAGCCATGCTCTCCATCTGCCGTCGAGCCAAACCCAAACTGTGCCGGGCGCTAGCTTTTTGGATGACCTTGAGGATATCGGTGTAGTCGGGAAAAGCCTCAGGGCGGTTGATGAAGCGCTCGATGCGGCGGTTGACCTCGGGGTAGCGGGTGCCGCGGTACTGGATGCGTTGCTCGATGACGCGTCCCGTCAAGCTGCTGCATTGCTTGAGCTGGCAAAGCCGTTCGAAGATTCGCATCATCTTCCGCTTGAGCCGGCTCTCCTGCAGGTAGGTCGAGTCCTCGCTGTCCAACTCGGCCAAATCCAGCTCCCGTTCCTGTAACCGCCGGATCTCTCCCATGTAGACGCGCAGGAGATTCTCCAAGTAACGGATTTGGCGTTTGG
Organism: Buteo buteo; assembly: GCF_964188355.1. Taxonomy (NCBI): domain Eukaryota; kingdom Metazoa; phylum Chordata; class Aves; order Accipitriformes; family Accipitridae; genus Buteo; species Buteo buteo. The sequence goes on from NC_134202.1 coordinate 1,105,481, forward strand.
AACCGCTGGGAGGGCGGGAAGAACCGGCGACGGGCGAAGCGGGGGATTGCGGCGAGGCGGGGGGCTGCGGCGGAGACGGCGAGGTGGCGACGGGGGGAGCGGAGGCGAGGGGGAGCTTGCGACGTAGCGTGTGGGCTTTGAGGACAGTGCAGAGCTCGTTGATGTAGACGTAGACTTTGTTGCGACGCATCCGGACGCGGCTCAGGCAGCGGCTGAGGACATTGCGGAGTTCGGCTGAGGCCAAAAAATCCGGGCTGGCTTTTTGGTGACGGCCGGAGAGGAAGGGGATCACCTCGGGGTGCTCCTCCGTCAAGTGGGTGCAGAGCTCCAGGAACTGCGGGGTGCGGGGGACATGGGGAGAGGGGTGAGAGGGGGATGGAGACCCTGAGATGGCACGGGGACAGCTGGGGGGGGGACAGGGAGATGATGGAGGGGAAATGGAGATACCCACCGGGGACATAGAAGCGATGGAGGGGGGACAGAGTCACCCGGGGGGGGGGGATGACAGAGGTGATGGAGGGGGGACAGAGACACTGAGGGTTGGTGGTGACACTGAGGTGGCACAAGGACACCCGGGGGAACACGGAGATGCTGAGATGAGGTGGAGACGCCAAGAAGACATGGAGATGTCGAGGGGGGACAGAAGCACGGGGGACATGAAGGTGACACGGAGACACCAAAAGGGAAACAGAGACACCGAGGTGACACGTGGACATGGGGTGACACCGAGACAGGAGGAGACGTAGAGGCAAGAAGGGACATGGAGATGCCAACAGGGGACAAAGACACTGAGGTGACACCAAGACACAAAGGGACGTGGAGACACCAACATAGAATAAAGACATTAAAGTGACATGGAAATAGTGGGGGACACGGAAGTGACATGGACAAGCTGGGAGGGGGGGACACACAGAGACCCCAAGGTGACACGGCGACAGGAGGTGATGTGGAAATGCCAACAGGGGACAGACATTGAGGTGACGCAGAAACTCCTGGGTGACATCAACACACGCGGTGACACGGAGACACCGATGGGGGACGGAGACATCAAGGTGACACGGGGACAGATGTCCCCAAGGATGTCCCCATCACCCCCCCCCCCCCAAACCCCCTCTCCCAAGGGTGATGAAGAAAGTGTGACCTATTTTGGGGACCCCCACCTAGCCAGAGGTGAGGGTGGCACCGAAGTGGGGGGGGTGACACTCCAGGGAGGGGACACCCCACGAAAGGGGACACCCCCCCCCCAAAAAAGGGACCCGGTCTCACCTCACTGAATAGCCGCTCATTTTCCGCCTTGTAGCTGCCCCCCGCTTTCCCCCCGCTTTGGGGGGGCCCCGGGCTGCTGGGGGGTCCCCCATTGGGTTGGGAGGATTCGGGGGGGGCCGTGGAGGTACTGGGGGGGGCGTGGGGGATTTCGGGGACCCCCTCGTCCTCGTCATCCAGCACGATGATGCTGCTGGGCTGGGGGGCCGCCATGGCCAGGGTGGGGTTCAGGGGCGCAGGGGCATCCCAGTTTGGGGGACCCCCCTGCCGAGTGCAGGCGGCCTCACGGGGGTTCCTGGGGGGAGAAAGGGGGGGTCAGCAAACCAGTACCACCCCCAACTCTGTAGCCTGGGGCTCACCTGCACCCCAAAACTCACCTGCACCCCCCAGTCCCCATCCCACCAGGCTCTGCACCCCGATATTTGCTGTGCACCCCTGGCTCTGCACCCCAATACTCCCCCAGCCCCCATGGCCCCTGTTCGCTCGGGTGCTGCACCCCAAAACTCACATGCACCCCAAAACTCGCCTGCACCCCCCGGTCCCCATCCTCCCGGGCTCTGCACCCCAATATTTGCTGTGTATTCTGGGCCTTGCACCCCAACACTCACCTGCAGCCCACAGCCCCCCCCCCGGGCTCTGTACCCCAACATTTACTCTGTGCCCCAAGTTCTGCCCCCCCAGCTCTGCACCCCCCCAGTCTCCCCCTCCCCCCAGGCTTTGCACCCCAATACTCTCCTGCTCCCCATGACCCCCAGCTCTGCACCCCAATAGTCCTCCTCCATGCCCCCCAGCCCCCCAGCCTCTGCACCCCAATACTCCCTGACCCTCAAGCTCTGTACCCCAATAGTCCCCAGCCCCCCCAGCTTCGCACCCCCCAGTGCCCCCCCCCAGACTCCGCACCCCAATATTCCCCAGCCCCCCCCCAGCTCTGCACCCTCCAGTTTCCCCCCCAGCCCCTGCACCCCAATACTCCCACCCCATGGCCCCTAGCTCCCCCCAATCCACCCCTAACCCCCCTAGGCTCTGCACCCCCACATTCCCCAGCCCCCGCAGCCCCTGCACCCCAATACTCCCCAGCCCCCCCCAGCTCTGCACCCCCCCAGTCTCCCCCCTCAGCTCCTGCACCCCAATTTTCCCCCCGGGGCTTTGCACCCCAATACTCCCCAAACCCCCAGGCTTTGCACCCCAATTTTCCCCCCCAGGCTCTGCACCCCAATACTCTCCAGCCCCCCCCCAGGCTCTACACCCCCCAGTGTTCCCCCTCAGCTCCTGCACCCCAATTTTCCCCCCCAGGCTCTGCACCCCAATACTCCCCAAACCCCCAGGCTTTGCACCCCAATTTTCCCCCCCAGGCTCTGCACCCCAATACTCTCCAGCCCCCCCCCAGGCTCTTTACCCCCCCAGTCTCCCCTCTCAGCTCCTGCACCCCAATTTCCCCCCCCAGGCTTTGCACTCCAATACTCCCCAAACCCCCAGGCTTTGCACCCCAATTTTCCCCCCCAGGCTCTGCACCCCAATACTCTCCAGCCCACCCCCCAGGCTCTACACCCCCCCAGTGTCCCCCCTCAGCTCCTGCACCCCAATTTTCCCCCCCAGGCTCTGCACCCCAATACTCCCCAGCCCCCCCCAGGCTCTGCACCCCCCCAGTCTCCCCCCTCAGCTCCTGCACCCCAATATTCCCCCCCAGGCTTTGCACCCCAATACTCCCCAAACCCCCAGGCTTTGCACCCCAATTTTCCCCCCCAGGCTCTGCACCCCAATACTCTCCAGCCCCCCCCCCCAGGCTCTACACCCCCCCCAGTGTCCCCCCTCAGCTCCTGCACCCCAATTTCCCCCCCCAAGCTCTGCACCCCAATACTCCCCAGCCCCCTCCCGGCTCTACGCCCCCCCAGTCTCTGCACCCCAATTTTCCCCCCCAGCCCCTGCACCCCAATACTCCCCAGCCCCCCCAAACTCTGCACCCCCCCAGTCTCCCCCGCACCCCAATCTCCCCCCACCCCAATACTCCCCAGCCCCCCCCCAGCCCCCGCACCCCAATTCTCCCCCCCCCCTTCCCGGTCCCCCCCCGGGCCCGGTGCCCCCCAGCTCCGGCCGCCCCCGCCCCTACCGATCGCTCCCCCCCCCCCCCCCTTCCTCGCTCCAGCCCCGCCCGCCGCTTCGCCCCGCCCCCTCGCGCCGCGCCCCGCCCCGCCCCCGCCGCCGCTCACCCGCCTCCTCGGTCCGTTCCGGCGCCCGAGCGCCGCCACACCGAGCGGCGGCCGCCGCGTACTGCGCAAGACCGGAAGTAGGACTCGACCGGACCGGGGAAGCGGGCGCCGCCATGACACCGTACAAGGAGGGGGCGGGGTCGCGGCGGGAAAGCCAATCGACGCGTCGCTTCTCATCCGGGGCCGCGGGGCGGCGCCGCCATGTTGGCGCACGGCGAGGGAGCGGGAGCGGGCGGCGGCGGAGGCCCCAGGGCGCCGCCATTTTCCCCGCCGCCGGAGCGCGTCATAACCCCCCCCTTCAACACCGCCTACAGCCCGGGAGGAAGGAGGGGAAAGCGGCGGGAAACGCCGGGCCCGGTACCGGTCCGTCAGCGCCGTTCTCGCCGCGGAGGGCGACCGGCCGGGAGAGACGGCAGTGCGCAGGCGCGCCGACGGGCGAGAAGATGGCGCCGACGGGAGGGGGGGTATTGCGCATGCGCGGAGCTACGGCGGCCGAAAAGCACTCGCCACCGTCCGTCCCTTGCTCGGCGCGTTGGCGCATGCGCAGTACGGCGGCGTGAGGGGAACCGCCGCCATTACGCGACCCGAAGCTGAACGGGGAGGGGGAAGGTAGCGGAGCCGGGAAAGGCTGACGGGACAGGGGAACCGAGGCTGAAGGAGTCCCTGGTGTTTCCCGGGACCCTTTCGGCTTCGTGTGGTGGGGTCTGAGGAGAATGTGAGACAGAGGGGAGACAGCAGCCCAGTCCCAGCACCTCGGGGGGGTGGAGAGGAGCCTGAGCCTCATGTCAGGTACAGAATCCACAACCCTGGGGCTTGAGAGTGAATTATTCATCATAATTAATATTGCTTTGACCAAAACAGGGCAGCAAAGGGCTCTGGGGAGGCGCTGCTGCCCTTAACCCAACTATAAAATCATTAAACAGGACTAAACCCACCCCCTCCCATTTACCTCAAATATCTCACAAGAAAGAATGAATTAAAATGGAGCCCGTTGGAGGAGACTGGTTCCTCCAAGGGAGCAGGAAAGGGTTGGGTACGGCTTAATGCCAGAGGTTTCCCCAATTCCCTAAAGCCCCCCCCCAGCTTCCAAATTTACAGGGAAAAACTGGGGGGAAAAAAGGAGTGGCAGCTGCTCAAGTAGAGCAAAAATGAAGTAAAACGGGTAACGGAGCTGAAAAAGCACCATATTTAATGAATGTGGATATAGCACAAGGCTGTGGAGCAATGAAGAGAGGATAAAGACAGGATTTGATGGTTGTATATGTGTGGAGGAGGGTATATATGTATGTAGGAGAATATAGATGTATGCATTTACTCACACATTCCTCTCTTCCCTAATAATCCAGATTTTGAGGCTGAAAGCGGAGAAATCATGGCAGGTTTTGGGGTCATTTGCAGCAACATGGTGAGGAAATTAAAAAGCAATTAAAGGCAACAGGTTTTCAGTGTAATATATTACAAATATGGTAAATACAATACTCCGGCTGGGTATAAAAACAGACATTGTGATATTAAAAGCAAAACCACCCCAAAATCACTTGGTTTTGAGGTGAAATTTGATGTAGCATTATAAAGGCATTAACTCTCAGCTCCTGTGCCCCGATTCCGCTGTCCTCCCACCTAAATTTCAAAATATGACTGGAATTGTGCCCTTTTCCACCCAAAATGGGAAGGAGCAAAGCAAAAGGTGACCCCAAACTGCCAGAATTTGGATTCATTCTTTACTTCTAACTTTATTAACTCTTTAATTTTATGAAACCCCAGGGATGATAAAAGACATAGCAGTTTCAGCCAATTTTCCCAAAAATGGGTTAAATGGCCTCATCTAGGGTCACTCCCCCAACCCTCCCCATAGGGCCCTGGCCCTCTATAGCCCCCCCCCGCCCATATAGGGCTGCCCCATAGCCCTCTACCCTTACACATCCCCACCCCACATCCCCTATAGCCCCACGGCCGTTTAGCGGGGCCGCTGCGCCTTTAAGACGGCGACCCCCTGCCATGCGCTCCCCGCAAAACCGGAAGTAGGCCCGCACTGGCGCCGCCATGCTACCGTACAAGACGCAGCCAATCAACGTGCGGTATCCCCAGCGCCGGCTCCCCTGTGGACGGGGCCATTTTCGCTCTCCCCTTCTAAGGACACGTGACCGCCAGCAACCAATCAGCCCCGGCCGCAGGAGAACCTTTTATTGGGGATGTCTAAAAACGGTGAAACGGCGGAGGCGGGACCTGGGAGGGGGCTACTTCCGGTTGGCGTGGGCTGTGCCCACCACGCACTCGTTCACCTATGGGGAGGGGGAGGTGGGTGTGGGAGGAAGCCCTGGACCCCCCTAAATGTCCTCCCCAAACCCCTACGCCTCTCCCCCTCCACCCCCCCAAAATAGCCCCCCCAGCCCCCAAAACAGCCCCACGCCAACTCCCCCAAATCACCCCCCTCCCAAAAAACTACCCACCCCAGCCCCCCCAAACCGTCCCCCCCATACCCTGCCCCTAAACACTCCCCTGGCCCCCCCAATTTCCTAGTCTCCCCCATCCCAAATCACCCCCCCACCCAAAAAACACCAAAAAGACCACACCTTTGGCTCCCCACCCCCAACCCACTCCCTTGACCCCCCAAATCAGCCCTCCCGACCCCCTCACCCCCCCAAACCCAGGCCCCCCAAACCCCCCCACCTTGCTGGCAAAGCGCAGAGAATTGAGGGACTCAGCAAAGTTCTCCTCCAAAGGCGAGATGTTCACAAACATCAACCTTGGGGACACACACGGGGGTGTCAGTAGGGGCCCCCCAAAACCCCCCCAGCCCCCCCTAACCCCCTCCACACTCACATCTTGGCAGAGCCCCCCAGGGAGTTCTGCAGGAGGTACGTCAGCTTGCTGTTGCGATAAGGGACATAGGGCTCCTGCGGGAATCACAAGGGTTAAGAAGGGGAGCTCTAAGGACCCCCCCCAAAACCCCAGAGGGTTTCTCCAACCCCAGGGCCCCCCCAAACCCCAGTGACCCCCCTCAAACCTTGTTAGAGAGCGCCATGATGACCAGCCCCAGGGTGGAGAGGCTGGTGTTGATGGCCTGGGTCTCCCGCAGCCGCTCCCCCCGTGACAGCGACTTGTCCAGCCGCTCGCTGCCCGCCAGGTCCACCAAGCTCAGCACCGCTGGGGGGGGGGAACAGGAAAAAAACTGAGGGGGGGCACCCCAAAAAAGCATCACTCCCAAAATAACTCACCCCAAACCCATAACCCCAAAAGGGCTCACCCCAAACCCCGTAGCTCTGAAAAGAAAGAGGCCAAAAGGGCTCAGCCTACACTCGTGGCCCACAAGAAGTGGGGAGGGGGGCTTAAAAGGCTCCCCCCAAAAGCAGTGACCCCAAACCAGTGACACTGCCCCACCCAACTGGTAACACCAAAAGTGGGGACCCTGAACCCATAGGGCCCCAAAAGGGCTCACCCCAAACCCTGCAGCCCAGAAAAGGTGGGGGCCCCCCCAAAAAGTGCTCACTCCAAACGAGGTGGCCCCCAAAGTCTTGCCCCAAACCAGGTAGCCCTGAACCCATGATCCCCTAAAAGATGCCCCCCAACCTCACCCCATACCAGCGGTCTTGAAACGGTGTCCCCAAACCCAAGGGGCCCCCCCAAAAAGGGCCCCACAGCCCCCCCTCACAGGCGCAGCGCAGGTCCCGGGAAGGATTGGAGCCTCGGATGCGGAGCTGGAAGACGCAGTGGCTACGGGACGATCGGTCATTCAGGGCTGTCCGGGCCACCGAGCGGTTGGCAGCCGCCATTTGCAGCAACCCCAGCACCTTTTTGGGGGGGGGGGGGGGGGGGGGGGGGAGGGGAACACGGACAACAGGACGGACGGACACAGACGACAGGACAGGGACACCCCGTTACCCCTACAAAAACCACTTACACCCCTAAATCTGAGCTTTAAAGAAGGGGTGGAAATTTGGGGTTCCCCCTACCTCCTCTTCGGAGGCGACGGGGACACAACGCAGGTTGGGGACGTGCAGTTCCTCGCTGGTCGAGCTGACTCGCCGGATTTCCAACTCGGCTCCACGTTCTGGCCGGCCGGCCAACAGATCCCGTAAGGATTCATTGTAGATCTCCAAGAAGCTGGCGGTGAAACCATACTGCCCGCCCGGTTTTCAAAAAGCTCAGAAATTCCCCCCCCCCCCCCCAAATAGAATCAATGCTGGTTTTTTATTTGTTTTACTTACTTCCCAACCTTTTTCTGTCAGTTCTCGGGCTCCCCGGAAAACCTGCTGCACTGCCCGTGGGATCATGCCCCTGGTTTCGGGATCCAGCGTGTCCGGTCCTTCCATGGTGTAAGTCTTCCCACTGCCCGTCTGTCCGTAGGCGAAGATGCAGACGTGATATCCATCCAGCGCTGACTGCAAGGGAGGAACAGAGGTGAGGGGGCGATTTTGGGGGTTCAGGGGGCTGATTTTGGTGTGGGGGGTCTCTCCCCCTCACCTGCACCAGCAACGCGATCTCCTCAAAGATCTCCTGCTGCGAGGCACTCGGGGGAAGACACGGTCGAAGCTGAAGTCGTAACGGATGTCACCCCGGCGTTCACGCCCCACGTGAGACTTTGGGGAAAGAGGGCGTAAAAGGAGGATTTTGGAGGGGGGAAGTCCCCAACTCTGTCCTCACTCCCTCCATGTGAGCAGAAGCAGCTAACCGCCCCCCCTTTTATCCTTAAAAATCTCATTTTTATAAGCGTCAGTGCTGAGTCAGCTCATCAGAGAGGGACTAACGACAGCTGAGGGGTCTGTCAGCAGCAGAGATACCCTCAACCCCCCCCAACTGGGGTAAACAAGGGGGGGGGCACCCCCAAACCGACTCACTTCCTCTGGCCTGGAAAGCACCAGCATCTTGTTGTCCTGGGGGGGAAATGGAGATGCTCCAGGCCCTTTTGTCGCTCCTCTTCCTCGGGCAGCACCGGCCGGACACGACAGAAGACACGGATATTGCCCTGAGCAAGGAGAAAAGCTGTGATTTTGGGGGTACAATCGGGGGGGTTGGATGCTTGCCCCCCCAAAAAAACCCTCCTGGGCTTCACCTTGAGCTCCTGGACGAGATTATGGAGACGACGTCGCTCCATTTCCAGCCCGTGGAGTCGTTCCTCCTGTTGTCCCAACTGCTGCTCCTGGGCAGCTGCCTGCACCTGCAGCTCTGCTGCCCGTGTTGCATGTTGCTGCAGCGTCTCCTCTGCCAGCTTCAGCTTTGCCTGGGGGGGAGAGAAAGGGGGTTTAGGGTGTGTGTGTGGGGGAAACAACAGCCCTGGTTGTGGTGTGGGGCAAAAACTGACCCCATTTGGGGGGGGAAAGTGAGCCTTGGTTGTGGCAGGGTGTGAAAACTGACTCCGGTGGGGTGTAAAATTAGTGCTGATGGAGAAAACCAGCCCTGGATTGGTGGGGGGGTGGGCAAAAATCAGCCCCATTGGGGTGTAAAATTGGCCCCATTGGGGTAAAAAAACCAGCCCCTGGGGGGGTAAAAACCCACCCCTGGTCATGGTAGAGGGGGCAAAAATCAGCCCCAGCAGGGTGGAAAATTGGCCCTGCTTGGGGGGAGGGTGGTGGTGTGTGTGTGTGGAGAAAGCCGGCCCTGCTCCTGGAGGCGGGGGGGACACACGGACGACAGAAAACAGCCCCTTTGGGGCAGAAAAAGCAGCCTCCGTTGTGGTGGGGGGCAAAACCTGTCCCTGTTGGGGGAGAAAACCAGCCCTGGTTGTAGTGGAGGGGCGGTGGGGGCAAAAACTATCCCTGGGGGGTGGAAACTGGCCCCCATCATGGGGGGGGGCGGGGACGGACAGAAACCAGCCCCAATTTTGGGACCTGAGATGCCTCCACTTCCCTACATGGGACTTTGGGTGCAAAACCATTTTTTTTAAAAAAAAAATTTTTTTTTTTTTGAAGGAAAATGGGGAGCAACCGCCCCCGCCACCAGCTCCATCCCCGTGACCCACCTCCCTCTCTTCCAACCGAGTGGCCAGATCCTGCGCCTTCCCTTCAGCCTCAGCCAGCGCCCGTCCGCCCCGTTCAACCTCTTCCTCCAGCCGCTGTTTCTCTGCCGCCAAATCCTCTGCTTCCCGCCGCCGCTGGGCCAATTCCTCCCGGCAAGCCAGCAGCTCTGCGCTGAGAGTCCTGTGTAAGAGGGAAAACATGTTGAGAGAAGCGTACCCTGATTTTTTAAGGGGATTCAAGGGGCAGGAGCTTACCCCAGGCGATGGTTGAGGTCTTTTTCCTGGGATTCCCGCTCCCGTAAATCCCGTTGGAGCGTTCCCACTTGTTCCCGTAGCAGCCGGTTTTCCCCGTCCAGTCCTCGCACCTTCTCCCGGCAGCTGCCCAACGCCTCCCGCAAGTCGCTCACTTGGCCCTTCAGGTCCCAAGCGGCTCGTTTGGGGCGAGGGGGGGCTGCTGCCAGCGGGGGGGCACCTGCAGGGACATCAAGGGGGGGGGGCTTTGCGGACACTGAAGGGGTTGGTTGGGGATGGGGGGGCCTTGGGGACACTGAAGGGGTTGGTTGGGGACATGGGGAGGGCTCAGCCCCTCACCCTGAGGACGGTTCCCCTGTCACTCACCAGCCCGTGGCGCGGCTACTGCTGAGGCGGCCTTTCGGGGGGCTGCTGGGGGAATATGGGGGGGGAGGGGGCTGGGCTGTAATACCCCCCCTCTTTCCTGCTCAGGCAGGGGTGGGACCAGCCCAGAGCTGCTTGGTTCCCAGTAAGGGACTGGGAGGAGTCTTTCCCCACCACCCGCTCCCAGCATTCCCCCACCAGTCTCCCCCCCCAGGTGCATCCCATCCCTAGTCTTAATCTCAGTCCCCCTCCCAGTCCCATCCCAGTATCCTCATCCCCATTCCAGTGTTGGCCCCCCCCATCCATTCCCAATCCCACCTCCCCTCCCAGTGTCGTTCCCCCCCAGTCCCAATCCGTCTCATCCCCAGTCCCAATCCGTCTCATCCCCAGTCCCATCTGCCCTAGTCCCAGCCCCCCCAATCCCAATCCCCCCTCCCCTCTCAGTCCCATCCCGTGTGTGTGTCCCAGTCTCAATCCCATCCCATCCCCCGTCCCAATCTCAGCCAGCCCCAGTCCCAATCCCAGTGTCGTCATCCCCCAGCCCTAATCCCATTCCCAATACCGCTCCCCCCCCCCCCAGTTCCAATTCCAGTCCCACGTACCGTGTGCCTGTCCCAGTCCCAACACCCCTCCCCGTCCCCCTCCAGACTGATCCCAGTCCCACCGCCGCCGCCCCCCCCAGCCCCAGTACCCCCGTACCTGGCCTGGCCGCTGCCGCCACACTAAGAGGCTTGAGCGGGGCACGACCACCCCGACGGTCCGGGCTGGAGCGGGGGCAGCGGGAGTGGGCCGGGCCCGTTTCTGTGTGAGGAGAACGGGGTGAGGCCGGGCCGGGCGGCGGCGGTGGCGGCGGAGAGGCCTGACCGGGGCTTTACCTGCTCCGGAGCGGCCGCCACGGTCGCTTCTTCCTCCTGCCCGACCGCTGGGCGCTTGGCCCGGGCACTGCGCACCGGCAGGCGGGGAAAAAAACTGGGTCGGGACCGCCAGCGGGCCCGCCGTTTCGTTCTTCAGGGCCTCGCCCGGAGG